>NC_069503.1:952003883-952303883 GCF_027579735.1 Bombina bombina
ACTGGCAGTTGCATAGCTGTACTTTTTTGCTGTCTGTGCATTTTTTTAGGGGTTAATTTTGTTGTTGTAATTTTTTAAAAACCCAAAGGCTCTTTTCAGAAACATTTAGTTAATTTAATTTAATTTTCAGAGCCATTAACCTCTAGCTTGCCAGTGATCGCTATAAATCACTGGCAGTAGCATAGCTGTACATTTTTGCTAGTTAATTTAGTTAATTAATTTAGTTAATTTAATTTTTTTTAGTAATTGTTTTCTGTGACAGATACAAAAATGTCACAGAAAAGATATAGTGCTGAGGAGGCGTATGCCATCCTTGCGTCAGAGTCAGATGCCTCTATTTCTGACTCAGACCCCAATTTTGACCCTGCCATGTGCTCAGATACATCACTAGATGCAGTCTCAACTGATAGTGATGTATCTGTGGCTGCTAGCCCCCCTGCCAGCCCCCCTGCCAGCCCCCCTGCTAGCCCCCCTGCCAGAAGGAGGCGTGTTGCTGCCATTGCTGCTGAAGAGTGGGTAACGCCTCATCTCCAGAGGCCAGATATCCCACCCTTCACAGCAAATGCTGGCATAAATATAGATGTGGCAGGTTTTAGCCCCCAGCAGTTTCTGGAAGTGTTTCTGGGCGATGATATATTGGGGAACATTGTCGCCCAAACTAATTTATATGCCCATCAGTTCCGTGCTGCAAAGCCTGGAACATATTTGGCAAAGCAGCAATGGGCCCCCATCAATGTGCCAGAATTCAAAAAATTCTGGGCATTGACTATGCTGATGGGCATCATAAAGAAACCCTCCATTCGCTCCTACTGGAGTACTAGCCCCATCTGCTCTACCCCCATTTTCTCCCAGACTATGTCGAGGAAGAGGTATGAAATGATTCTGCATTTCATGCACTTCAGCGACAACAGCCTGTGCCCCCCCTAGGGAGCATCCCCAATTTGACAGGCTGTATAAAATCCGCCCCCTGATAACCCACTTTTCTGCCAGGTTTGCAGAGGCTTATACACCTGGAAGGAATATATGCGTTGATGAATCCCTAATGAAGTATAAGGGAAGGCTGGGATTCAAGCAGTATATTCCTTCCAAACGCTCCAGATATGGGGTAAAGGTGTATAAGCTCTGTGACAGCGAGACTGGGTATACTCAGGCCTTCCGGGTGTATGAGGGAAAGGATAGCCACCTTGACCCTCCAGGTTGCCCAGAACATATGGGAACCACTGGCAAGATTGTCTGGGACCTGATATTACCCCTAATGAACAAAGGGTATCACTTGTACTTAGACAATTTTTATACAAGTGTCCTTTTGTTCAAGCTACTGTATTGCTTTGATACAGTAGCTTGCGGTACAATTAAAAAGAACCGCGCAGGTTTCCCAGGACAGCTTGTACGCACCCGGCTACGAAGGGGGGAGACCTCAGCTCTGCGCCAAGAGGAGCTGTTGGCACTGAAGTACAGAGACAAGAAGGATGTATACCTTCTTACCAGCATCCACACAGAGAGGACGGTGGCGGTTTCTGTACGTGGCAGAGCTGAGATCATAAGGAAGCCAGTGTGCATCAAGTCTTATAACCGGCATATGGGTGGGGTTGATCTGGCTGATCAGCTGCTGCAGCCCTACCTAATTATGCGGAAGACAAGGGCCTGGTACAAAAAGGTTGCAATTTACCTAATGCAGATTGCAACCCACAACGCTTTTTTGTTGTTCAAAAAAGCAAACCCCAGAGTTAAAAAGACTTTTTTACAGTTTCAGCTCCAGATTATTACGGGGATTTTGTACCATGATGCACCTGCTCCCCGGGCGGTGATGGGAGAAAGCAGAGTTGGGGCTACCCATTTTATTTTTAAAATCCCCCCTACTGCCACAAAGCAGAAACCACAAAAAAAATGCAGAGTCTGTACCAAGAGGGGGAAGAGAAGGGACACCATATATTACTGTCCTGATTGCCCTGGACAGCCTGCACTCTGCATTGGGGACTGCTTCAAGCGGTACCATACAATGGTCAATTTTTAAAAAAATAAATACATTTGCTGTTACATATATATATATTTTTTTTTGGTTATGTTTACAGTTAGATGTTTTTTTGTTTTTTTTACTTTTACTGTGCCAGATTTTTACATTTCACTACTCTATTTTTTTCTAAAATTGGGCCTGTTTTTTTTTAACCAAAACCCATTTCAAACCTATGCATGGGGGACATAGGTGTTCTCAGGGTGCCTTGCAGAAAACAACCTGAAGTATGTTTTTGTAATAACTTGCAACAGTCTCTCCTAAATTATAGTCAAAAAGCAATGTGTCTGTAAAAATGAAAATTGAAAAATTACCACCATACACTTTCTCCAATTTTTTGGGCTAAAACGGTTGCTTCAAAGGCATCAAAGCACACCATATACAATACCTTGGGGTGTCAACATTTAAAAAATATACACTTTGAATGCAATAAATAAAAGTGGGGTATGCGATAGGCCCCAAACTAAAGATAGGCCTATCAGAAGAAATACTCTCATTTTTAATAACTAAAATCACAAGTCATAAAATTGTAACATAACCTTCCCAAAATCCTGGCAAACCTATGCATGGGGGGCATAGGTGTACTCAGGGTGCCTTGCAGAAAACAACCTGAAGTATTCTTTTGCAATAACTTACAACAATCTCTCCTAAATCATAGTCAAAAAGCAATGTGTCTGTAAAAATGAAAATTGAAAAATTACCACCATATACTTTCTCCAATTTTTTGGGCTAAAACGGTTGCTTCAAAGGCATCAAAGCACACCATATACAATACCTTGGGGTGTCAACATTTAAAAAATATACACTTTGAATGCAATAAATAAAAGTGGGGTATGCAATAGGCCCCAAACTAAAGATAGGCCTATCAGAAGAAATACTCTCATTTTTAATAACTAAAATCACAAGTCATAAAATTGTAACATAACCTTCCCAAAATCCTGGCAAACCTATGCATGGGGGGCATAGGTGTACTCAGGGTGCCTTGCAGAAAACAACCTGAAGTAATTATTTTGCAATAACTTACAACAATCTCTCCTAAATCATAGTCAAAAAGCAATGTGTCTGTAAAAATGAAAATTGAAAAATTACCACCATATACTTTCTCCAATTTTTTGGGCTAAAACGGTTGCTTCAAAGGCATCAAAGCACACCATATACAATACCTTGGGGTGTCAACATTTAAAAAATATACACTTTGAATGCAATAAATAAAAGTGGGGTATGCGATAGGCCCCAAACTAAAGATAGGCCTATCAGAAGAAATACTCTCATTTTTAATAACTAAAATCACAAGTCATAAAATTGTAACATAACCTTCCCAAAATCCTGGCAAACCTATGCATGGGGGGCATAGGTGTACTCAGGGTGCCTTGCAGAAAACAACCTAAAGTAATTCTTTTGCAATAACTTACAACAATCTCTCCTAAATCATAGTCAAAAAGCAATGTGTCTGTAAAAATGAAAATTGAAAAATTACCACCATATACTTTCTCCAATTTTTTGGGCTAAAACGGTTGCTTCAAAGGCATCAAAGCACACCATATACAATACCTTGGGGTGTCAACATTTAAAAAATATACACTTTGAATGCAATAAATAAAAGTGGGGTATGTGATAGGCCCCAAACTAAAGATAGGCCTATCAGAAGAAATACTCTCATTTTTAATAACTAAAATCATGTAACATAACCTTCCCAAAATCCTGGCAAACCTATGCATGGGGGGCATAGGTGTACTCAGGGTGCCTTGCAGAAAACAACCTGAAGTATTCTTTTGCAATAACTTACAACAGTCTCTCCTAAATCATAGTAAAAAAGCAATGTGTCTGTAACAATGAAAATTGAAAAATTACCACCATATACTTTCTCCAATTTTTTGGGCTAAAACGGTTGCATCAAAGTCATCAAACCACTCCATGTATAATACCTTGGGGGGTCAACTTTTTAAATATAATCACATTTATGGAAAACAAATAAATTGGGGTATGTTAAAAGACCCCCAAAAAAGACAATAGGCAAAGAAAATATGTTAAATGTGAAAAAAAATCACAAACACATGTCAGACATTTGGCATTGCACCGCCCAAACAAGCCACCAAATCTATGCATAGGTGGTATCACTGAACTCAGGAGATGTTGGTGACCACATATTGGTGTCTTCTTTGGTAGTAACACATAACAGGAGCTGTGAATCCATGTCTAAAGTACAATGTATGTGAAAAATAACACAAAGAAATGAATGCCCAATAGTTTGACAAAGACTAGTGGTTGAATTAGTGTATGGAAAGTGTTAAAACACCTGCATTTGAAATACCCTAGGATG
Source organism: Bombina bombina (assembly GCF_027579735.1). Taxonomy (NCBI): domain Eukaryota; kingdom Metazoa; phylum Chordata; class Amphibia; order Anura; family Bombinatoridae; genus Bombina; species Bombina bombina. The sequence goes on from NC_069503.1 coordinate 952,008,215, forward strand.
TCTACTTTTCAAAAATATATGGTTTTATGGGGGTAAATTACATTGGCCGGCTTCAGAAATGTCTTAAATAGAACATGGGTGCATGGGATGTGAAAAGGGGAAGTGTAAAAAATGGAATGCGCTTCCTAAAAATAAGGCCTTCTAGCCCCCAGAGAACCCAACACACCTATACATGGGTGGTATCACTGTACTCAGGAGATGTTGTTGAACACATATTGAGGTGTTTTTTGGCAGTAACACATAACAGGAACTGGGAATCCATGCCTAAAGTACAATGTGTGTGAAAAATAACACAAAAAAATGACTACCCAAAAGTTTGACAAAGACTGGTGGTTAAATAAGTTCATGGAAAGTGTGAAAATACCAGCATTTCAAATACCCTAGGGGGTCTACTTCTCAAAAATATATGGTTTGATGGGGTAAATTCCATTGGCCAGCTTCAGAAATGTCCCTAATAGGACATGGGTGCATGATGACCGATGTGAAAATTCCAAGTTGAAAAACTGGAATGCGCTTCCTAAAATTAAGGCCTTTTAGCCCCCAGAGAACCCGACACACCTATACATGGGTGGTATCACTGTACTCAGGAGATGTTGTTGAACACATATTGAGGTGTTTTTTGGCAGTAACACATAACAGGAACTGAGAATCCATGCCTAAAGTACAATGTGTGTGAAAAATAACACAAAATAATGACTACCCAAAAGTTTGACAAAGACTGGTGGTTGAATTAGTGCATGGAAAGTGTTAAAATACAAGCATTTGAAATACCCTAGGGTGTCTACTTTTCAAAAATATATGGTTTGATGGGGGTAAATTCCATTGACCAGCTTCAGAAATGTCCCAAATAGGACATGGGTGCATGATGACCGATGTGAAAATTCCAAGTTGAAAAACTGGAATGCGCTTCCTAAAATTAAGGCCTTTTAGCCCCCAGAGAACCGGACACACCTATACATGGGTGGTATCACTGTACTCAGGAGATGTTGTTGAACACATATTGAGGGGTTTTTTGGTAGTAACACATAACAGGAACTGAGAATCCATGCCTAAATTACAATGTGTGTGAAAAATAACACAAAATAATGACTACCCAAATGTTTGACAAAGACTGGTGGTTGAATTAGTGCATGGAAAGTGTTAAAATACAAGCATTTGAAATACCCTAGGGTGTCTACTTTTCAAAAATATATGGTTTGATGGGGGTAAATTCCATTGACCAGCTTCAGAAATGTCCCAAATAGGACATGGGTGCATGATGACCGATGTGAAAATTCCAAGTTGAAAAACTGGAATGCGCTTCCTAAAATTAAGGCCTTTTAGCCCCCAGAGAACCCGACACACCTATACATGGGTGGTATCACTGTACTCAGGAGATGTTGTTGAACACATATTGAGGTTTTTTTTGGTAGTAACACATAACAGGAACTGAGAATCCATGCCTAAAGTACAATGTGTGTGAAAAATAACACAAAATAATGACTACCCAAAAGTTTGACAAAGACTGGTGGTTGAATTAGTGCATGGAAAGTGTTAAAATACAAGCATTTGAAATACCCTAGGGTGTCTAATTTTCAAAAATATATGGTTTGATGGGGGTAAATTCCATTGACCAGCTTCAGAAATGTCCCAAATAGGACATGGGTGCATGATGACCGATGTGAAAATTCCAAGTTGAAAAACTGGAATGCGCTTCCTAAAATTAAGGCCTTTTAGCCCCCAGAGAACCCGACACACCTATACATGGGTGGTATCACTGTACTCAGGAGATGTTGTTGAACACATATTGAGGTTTTTTTTTGGTAGTAACACATAACAGGAACTGAGAATCCTTGCCTAAAGTACAATGTGTGTGAAAAATAACACAAAATAATGACTACCCAAAAGTTTGACAAAGACTGGTGGTTGAATTAGTGCATGGAAAGTGTTAAAATACAAGCATTTGAAATACCCTAGGGTGTCTACTTTTCAAAAATATATGGTTTGATGGGGGTAAATTCCATTGACCAGCTTCAGAAATGTCCCAAATAGGACATGGGTGCATGATGACCGATGTGAAAATTCCAAGTTGAAAAACTGGAATGCGCTTCCTAAAATTAAGGCCTTTTAGCCCCCAGAGAACCCGACACACCTATACATGGGTGGTATCACTGTACTCAGGAGATGTTGTTGAACACATATTGAGGGTTTTTTTGGTAGTAACACATAACAGGAACTGAGAATCCATGCCTAAAGTACAATGTGTTTGAAAAATAACACAAAATAATGACTACCCAAAAGTTTGACAAAGACTGGTGGTTGAATTAGTGCATGGAAAGTGTTAAAATACAAGCATTTGAAATACCCTAGGGTGTCTACTTTTCAAAAATATATGGTTTGATGGGGGTAAATTCCATTGACCAGCTTCAGAAATGTCCCAAATAGGACATGGGTGCATGATGACCGATGTGAAAATTCCAAGTTGAAAAACTGGAATGCGCTTCCTAAAATTAAGGCCTTTTAGCCCCCAGAGAACCCGACACACCTATACATGGGTGGTATCACTGTACTCAGGAGATGTTGTTGAACACATATTGAGGTTTTTTTTTGGTAGTAACACATAACAGGAACTGAGAATCCATGTCTAAAGTACAATGTATGTGAAAAATAACACAAAGAAATGAATGCCCAATAGTTTGACAAAGACTAGTGGTTGAATTAGTGTATGGAAAGTGTTAAAACACATGCATTTGAAATACCCTAGGATGTCTACTTTTCAAAAATATATGGTTTTATGGGGGTAAATTACATTGGCCGGCTTCAGAAATGTCTTAAATAGAACATGGGTGCATGGGATGTGAAAAGGGGAAGTGTAAAAAATGGAATGCGCTTCCTAAAAATAAGGCCTTCTAGCCCCCAGAGAACCCAACACACCTATACATGGGTGGTATCACTGTACTCAGGAGATGTTGTTGAACACATATTGAGGTGTTTTTTGGCAGTAACACATAACAGGAACTGGGAATCCATGCCTAAAGTACAATGTGTGTGAAAAATAACACAAAAAAATGACTACCCAAAAGTTTGACAAAGACTGGTGGTTAAATAAGTTCATGGAAAGTGTGAAAATACCAGCATTTCAAATACCCTAGGGGGTCTACTTCTCAAAAATATATGGTTTGATGGGGTAAATTCCATTGGCCAGCTTCAGAAATGTCCCTAATAGGACATGGGTGCATGATGACCGATGTGAAAATTCCAAGTTGAAAAACTGGAATGCGCTTCCTAAAATTAAGGCCTTTTAGCCCCCAGAGAACCCGACACACCTATACATGGGTGGTATCACTGTACTCAGGAGATGTTGTTGAACACATATTGAGGTGTTTTTTGGCAGTAACACATAACAGGAACTAAGAATCCATGCCTAAAGTACAATGTGTGTGAAAAATAACACAAAATAATGACTACCCAAAAGTTTGACAAAGACTGGTGGTTGAATTAGTGCATGGAAAGTGTTAAAATACAAGCATTTGAAATACCCTAGGGTGTCTACTTTTCAAAAATATATGGTTTGATGGGGGTAAATTCCATTGACCAGCTTCAGAAATGTCCCAAATAGGACATGGGTGCATGATGACCGATGTGAAAATTCCAAGTTGAAAAACTGGAATGCGCTTCCTAAAATTAAGGCCTTTTAGCCCCCAGAGAACCCGACACACCTATACATGGGTGGTATCACTGTACTCAGGAGATGTTGTTGAACACATATTGAGGTTTTTTTTGGTAGTAACACATAACAGGAACTGAGAATCCATGCCTAAAGTACAATGTGTGTGAAAAATAACACAAAATAATGACTACCCAAAAGTTTGACAAAGACTGGTGGTTGAATTAGTGCATGGAAAGTGTTAAAAATACAAGCATTTGAAATACCCTAGGGTGTCTACTTTTCAAAAATATATGGTTTGATTGGGGTAAATTCCATTGACCAGCTTCAGAAATGTCCCAAATAGGACATGGGTGCATGATGACCGATGTGAAAATTCCAAGTTGAAAAACTGGAATGCGCTTCCTAAAATTAAGGCCTTTTAGCCCCCAGAGAACCCGACACACCTATACATGGGTGGTATCACTGTACTCAGGAGATGTTGTTGAACACATATTGAGGTTTTTTTTGGTAGTAACACATAACAGGAACTGAGAATCCATGCCTAAAGTACAATGTGTTTGAAAAATAACACAAAATAATGACTACCCAAAAGTTTGACAAAGACTGGTGGTTGAATTAGTGCATGGAAAGTGTTAAAATACAAGCATTTGAAATATCCTAGGGTGTCTACTTTTCAAAAATATATGGTTTGATGGGGGTAAATTCCATTGACCAGCTTCAGAAATGTCCCAAATAGGACATGGGTGCATGATGACCGATGTGAAAATTCCAAGTTGAAAAACTGGAATGCGCTTCCTAAAATTAAGGCCTTTTAGCCCCCAGAGAACCCGACACACCTATACATGGGTGGTATCACTGTACTCAGGAGATGTTGTTGAACACATATTGAGGTTGTTTTTGGTAGTAACACATAACAGGAACTGAGAATCGATGCCTAAAGTACAATGTGTGTGAAAAATAACACAAAATAATGACTACCCAAAAGTTTGACAAAGACTGGTGGTTGAATTAGTGCATGGAAAGTGTTAAAATACAAGCATTTGAAATACCCTAGGGTGTCTACTTTTCAAAAATATATGGTTTGATGGGGGTAAATTCCATTGACCAGCTTCAGAAATGTCCCAAATAGGACATGGGTGCATGATGACCGATGTGAAAATTCCAAGTTGAAAAACTGGAATGCGCTTCCTAAAATTAAGGCCTTTTAGCCCCCAGAGAACCCGACACACCTATACATGGGTGGTATCACTGTACTCAGGAGATGTTGTTGAACACATATTGAGGGTTTTTTTGGTAGTAACACATAACAGGAACTGAGAATCCATGCCTAAAGTACAATGTGTTTGAAAAATAACACAAAATAATGACTACCCAAAAGTTTGACAAAGACTGGTGGTTGAATTAGTGCATGGAAAGTGTTAAAATACAAGCTTTTGAAATACCCTAGGGTGTCTACTTTTCAAAAATATATGGTTTGATGGGGGTAAATTCCATTGACCAGCTTCAGAAATGTCCCAAAAAGGATATGGGTGCATGATGACCGATGTGAAAATTCCAAGTTGAAAAACTGGAATGCGCTTCCTAAAATTAAGGCCTTTTAGCCCCCAGAGAACCCGACACACCTATACATGGGTGGTATCACTGTACTCAGGAGATGTTGTTAAACACATATTGAGGTTTTTTTTGGTAGTAACACATAACAGGAACTGAGAATCCATGCCTAAAGTACAATGTGTGTGAAAAATAACACAAAATAATGACTACCCAAAAGTTTGACAAAGACTGGTGGTTGAATTAGTGCATGGAAAGTGTTAAAATACAAGCATTTGAAATACCCTAGGGTGTCTACTTTTCAAAAATATACGGTTTGATGGGGGTAAATTCCATTGACCAGCTTCAGAAATGTCCCAAAAAGGACATGGGTGCATGATGACCGATGTGAAAATTCCAAGTTGAAAAACTGGAATGCGCTTCCTAAAATTAAGGCCTTTTAGCCCCCAGAGAACCCGACACACCTATACATGGGTGGTATCACTGTACTCAGGAGATGTTGTTAAACACATATTGAGGTTTTGTTTGGTAGTAACACATAACAGGAACTGAGAATCCATGCCTAAAGTACAATGTGTGTGAAAAATAACACAAAATAATGACTACCCAAAAGTTTGACAAAGACTGGTGGTTGAATTAGTGCATGGAAAGTGTTAAAATACAAGCATTTGAAATACCCTAGGGTGTCTACTTTTCAAAAATATATGGTTTGATGGGGGAAAATTCCATTGACCAGCTTCAGAAATGTCCCAAATAGGACATGGGTGCATGATGACCGATGTGAAAATTCCAAGTTGAAAAACTGGAATGCGCTCCCTAAAAATAAGAGCTTTTAGCCCCCCGAGAACCCGACACACCTATACATGGGTGGTATCACTGTACCCAGGAGATGCTGCTGAAGACATATGAGGGTGTTATTTGGCAGTAACCCTTAATATTATCAGTAAATGTATTCTTAAATTGCTATTTTGTCAAAAAATCTAATAATTTCCCCCCCCCCCCCCAAACTTTGGCATAGATTGGTGGTAAAATGGTTGCATGAAAAAAGTCAAAATACCCCAAGTTTAATACCTTAGGTTGTCTTCTTTTAAAAAATATATACATTTGAAGGGTTATTCAGGGATTCATGACAGATATTGGTGTTACAATGTAACTATCGCCAATTTTGAAAAAACATGGTTTTGAAATAGCAAAGTGCTACTTGTACTTATTGCCCTATAACTTGCAAAAAAAGCAAAGAACATGTAAACATTGGGTATTTATAAACTCAGGACAAAATTTAGAAACTGTTTAGCATTGGTATTTTATGGTGGTTGTAGATGTGTAAGAAATTTTGGGGCTCAAAGTTAGAAAAAGTGCATTTTTTTTCATTTTTTTCCTCATATTTTATTTTTTTTTTTTATAGTAAATTATAAGATATGATGAAAATAATCATATCTTTAGAAAGTCCATTTAATGGCGAGAAAAACAGTATATAATATGTGTGGGTACAGTAAATGAGTAAGAGGAAAATTACAGTTAAACACAAACATCGCAGAAATGCAAAAATAGCCTTGGTCCCAGATGGTCAACAAATTGAAAAGTGGTCTGGTCACTAAGGGGTTAAAAGGTGCGGGGGGGGGGGGGGAAACACGCGTAGCTAACACAACCCTTTGGCCGCAAAACTCTAAATCTAGCCGAAAGTTAATAAAGTAATGACATGATGTTTTCTTAGCCATAAGATGCTCCACTGAGCATTGAAGCAAGAGAAACATTTATGACAGGGACAAGTGTGCATGTGCTGCTGAACATAATACCAATGTGACCTGTATTTATATCAGTCTATGGTTGGTTTTTCATGCAAGTTCAAATTTTTAGTCTGTACTGCTACTTTTTGTTAACCAAAGCGTTTCTGCTGAGTGAGAGCACGTGGCAGCTTGTACCTCTGGGCTGGATGGGACCATGGGATCATTCAAATTGGAGGAGACATATCTGCCCCTACACCACTGTTTAGTCTGTCACTATCACTGCAACCTATCCATCCAGCATGACATGAAATTTTCCTAATTCCAATCCAATCCTACCGTAACCGTAAAAGGTCTGTATTGTAACCTGCTGTCCTGTGCTGCTGCTCCTCTCTCTCGACTCGTCTTCTGCCTGGGCTGGTCATGGGTTCTTCTGGTGATGACCTGCACAGCGCGGGCAGGCAGTGGGCTCAGTCACACCTCCTCACGTGGCTGGCTGCCTGTGTCACGTTCCCTCTCACTCAGTCAGAGAGTGACGTGATGTGACATGTCATCACCAGGTTGGACCGGCAGCCAGTCAGTCTAGAGTCAGCCACTCAGTGCTTAGGTAAATTCTTTACGATAAGTTAAAGTTATAAACACATTGAATTATATTTATAGAAACCAGATTATGAATCAAATGATACACCCTTACTGCTGTTACAATATTCTATACAAAGATCATAAAAATATACCTTTACAATTTACCTTATTCACAATGAGCACATTAAAATACCTCAATAAAATACCAGAATCTTCTGTTATTAACCAATAACTCTAGTTCAATGCTCAATATGGATTAACAACTTACTATGCTTAATTAACAACTACCAGGGATTTAATCACAATAACAGTTTATGTACAGTTCTGAAAGAGTTTACTAAAATGATTGACTTATAAATCTGGAGTATAAAACCCTGTCTAGTAAATAAATTATTTAGCAATAATGACTAATTAAGACTACACAGGACTATGGATATAACTTAAAATACAAATTGTGTCCTTTTAAAATTACTGACTGCAATCTAGTTATAGTTACCAAATACCTTTGATTTAAATATTATATATATATTTATCAGTCGCGTATACTTTACCCCAAATAACCAAATCGATATTTCAGTTTCCAGTATTTCTTGTTTCACCTCATATGAATAAAGGTATTGCAATATGGATAATAAAAGGTAGTCCAATTTTGCTTATAGTGACTGTGTCCCAAAATGACAGCAAAGTTATCAGTAAAAAAAATTAGCAAACAGCTAGCTCTCTCCTATCCTCTTGCATGAGGTTATATCACATGATATAACCCCACCCTTTTTATTCTACTCATTGGTGAAACTGGGATGATAGGCTTTTCGATGCTTGTCTCTGATTCGCCCTCGGATCTGAACATCTCATAGGTTATTTTGGGAAACGCCTCCCTGAGCAGCCAAATGCCTTTTCGCTGCAATGCCATTTTTGAACCATAGGTGGCAGCAGATACCCAGAAATGCAGTTTTACCATCAATGCTGCTACAGTTTAATATGGATTCATACATATTTTTACAATGTATAATATTTTCTAGTATTAGTAAGTCACATGTTCCATGTGTATTGGACCACGTCGTACCACTCATCCTGAGCATTTCAAGACTAGATATGATATATTTCTCATAATACAAAGTAATTCTTATACATTTAAAATATATGGGTATTAAAAAGGATTTTAATACTTTTAGCATGGATCTAATTAATATCTCAGTTATCATCTTAATATCACATACATACCTTGAGATCAGCAATCAGATGTGGTTTCATATTTATTACTATGCCATATAAATATTTAATATCTGTATATTTCTTGCTGAGTGTATAAAACATATGATGTTATTTAAACCACCAATTATATATGTACTTATTAGATGCCTGAAAAATATAAGAATATGTTATCCATTAAATTTATTTTAAACCTGAAATGCATTTCTCAGATCCATGGAATTATACATTTTTATACAAGATTGAAAACCATACAAGTTGTACTTTTAAAAATGAATTTCAGTTACAATGCAAAACATGTGTCTCTGTTAGCCAGCACAGATGTTTATCTGAGGTTTAGGGGCAATTAACAGGTCTGTGCTAATTACTGTATTCTAGAATTTCTGTTTGCTAGGTTTTAGCTAAAAATGAAATATCAGATTTTATGATACATCTGTAGTTTATTTAATGCTACTCACAGATACCTTGACAACCTCTGTTAAATCTCAGGAGCTCTGGAAACTGACCACAGGAGTCGGAAGCCCTTCCCCAGACAGGCAACAAAGTCACGCGGACCGTCTCCTCCTCAGGATCAAGGTAAGGATCTGTAGTGAGAGGCTGCTGAAGCAGCAGTTGCTGTGCGGTTAGGATCAATTTTGCGTTAAGACTCAGGTCAAGTTCCACTGGGCTAAAGGCTCTCCCAGACCCATTGACAAGAGGCTGACCAGATGTTGCAACTGCCATAATTCCCCCATAGTCGCCGGGGTGCTCTGGTAGGGGCCCTGGAATCGGATCCGGTAGTGAGTGCTCCCTTACTGGGTATTCAGATGGGTTAGTATTCACCTCCTGGGTAGCCCCTCTACCAGATATAATGAGATATTCTAAACTGTTGTCCAGTTTGCATGCTAGGTCTTGTGATAGGGCTTGCAAGAGTCTATGAGGATCCTCCATATTAGACAGTTGTATATTAGCAGTCGATTCATCTCCTCCATCGGGCTGATTCTCTGCGCTGTCTGATCTATACCCAGCATGAGGTAGCCATTTGCTCTGTGCGATGTCTATCTGAGTAGTAGCATTATTGTTTTGGACATGCGTGGGTAATATGGTATGGTCTTATCTTCTACTTATTCTCTCTTCATGTTCCTCCAGCAGCGACCTAATATAAAAGTAGAGCTCCTCCATGTTAAATATAAGCTAGGTGGAGATCTTGAAGACCTCTATGTAAGGTTATTGCAACGCACCTACGGCATTGTGCAACGGCAGAGTCCTGAGGATACTCTACCTGGGGGGTTTAGTTGGAGGCCGCCACCTCAATGTAAGCTCCGTTGCTCTGGTGCTGGCAGCAATCTCATCGGTTTTAAGATCATCAGGTAAATGATGATTAGCTTGATTGCAGCAGTATTAATATCTTGCCTGATGGTGACTTTTTACAGTGTTTTGTCAAGCCAAATCTATCAAGGCTGGAGCAGCACACAAAACTGCGACCTATCATGTCCCCCCCAAAACTTTTTTTTTATAAAAAAAACAATGCCAACCTACACTCATATTAAGCATTTGGATATACAGTGTTCAATGGATATATCCAATGGGATTCACATCGTAATAACTTTGTGCTGTCCCCACCCTCCCTAAGTGGATCTAAGATCATAGAGTGGCCATGTTCAAGAAAATGGCGTGCCACTGGTTGGTCTGCCTTTTTAGATTTTAAAGTCTGTTGAAAGCAGAACTATGGTTTGTCAATCAAAATCTTACATCATCACAGGTCTTCCCCACATAGAACAACTCCCATGAACAATTTAATAAGTAAACCGCATATTTTGTGGTTACTCTATCCTTATAAGTAATTCAATAATGAGGTGTCTGTATACCCATAATCTAATTATACATCTGACAGGGAGTAAAAATGTATGATATTAGAATGATTTTAGTGCCAGTGTTAAGGATACTATAATATTGTGCTTATCGCTATCATTCATTTTGATTGTTTGTTAGTACCACACCTTAGCCCTTTTCCCTTCTGAGCGATTAAATAGATTGATCTAGGGGATATCGTAGAATGATGTCATATCAAAATTTTCAAATAGATAAGTTCCTATTTAGAACATTATACAATATTAGGGCCGATGTTGATATCTCTCTCTCTTTCTCTCCTGTTCCATTTGTAATCAGGCCCAATATAATTAGTAACCCTTGAGCAAAAGCTACATTTTCTGTTGTTTAATTGTATTTAATTTATACGGCTAGATTACGAGTTTTGCATTAGAGGCTGTGCAGTGCTAACGAGCAGTTTTCACTCACCGCTCACTTACCTATAGCGCTGGTGTTACGAGTTTTCAGAAACCCGTCGTTAAAAGTCAAGTGAGCGTTGAGCAAAATTTTGCTCATTACCGCACCCCAATACCAGCGCTGCTTAAGTCAGCGGTGAGCTGATCGTACGTGCTCGTGCACGATTTTCCCATAGGAATCAACGGGGAGAGCCGGCTGAAAAAAAGTCTAATACCTGCAAAAAAGCAGCGAAAAACTCCTTAACGCAGCCCCATTGATTCCTATGGGGAAATAAAAATTATGTCTACACTTAACACCCTAACATGAACCAAATCTTACACTTATTAACCCCTAATCTGCCGCCCCGACATCGCCGACACCTACATTATACTTATTAACACCTAATCTGCCGCTCCGGACAAAGCCGCCACCTACATTATACTTATGAACCCCTAGGTTTTATTTTACAGGTAAATTTGTATTTATTTTAGCTAGGTAGTTATTAAATAGTTAATACCTATTTAATAACTATTCTACCTAGTTAAAATAAATACAAACTTGCCTGTAAAATAAAAATAAATCCTAAGCTAGCTACAATGTAACTATTAGTAATATTGTAGCTATCTTAGGGTTTATTTTACAGGTAAGTATTTAGTTTTAAATAGGAATTATTTAGCTAATTATAGGAATATTTATTTAGATTTATTTAAATTATATTTAAGTTAGGGGGTGTTAGGTTTAGGGTTAGACTTAGGTTTAGGGGTTAATAACTTTAATATAGTGGCGGCGACGTTTGGGGGCGGCAGATTAGGGTTTAATAAATGTAGGTATGTGGCGGCGATGTTAGGGACGGCAGATTAGGGATTAAAACTATTTAACTAATGTTTGCGAAGCGGGAGTGTGGCGGTTTAGCGGTTAATATGTTTATTATAGTGTTGGCAACATTGGGGGCGGCAGATTAGGGGTTAATAAGCGTAGGTAGGTTGCGGCGACATTGGGGGCGGCAGATTAGGGGTTTATAAATATAATGTAAGGGTTTATAAATATAATGTAATGTAATTCAATAATGAGGTGTCTGTATACCCATAATCTAATTATACATCTGACAGGGAGTAAAAATGTATGATATTAGAATGATTTTAGTGCCAGTGTTAAGGATACTATAATATTGTGCTTATCGCTATCATTCATTTTGATTGTTTGTTAGTACCACACCTTAGCCCTTTTCCCTTCTGAGCGATTAGATAGATTGATTTAGGGGATATTGTAGAATGATGTAATATCAAAATTTTCAAATAGATAAGTTCCTATTTAGAACATTATACAATATTAGGGCCGATGTTGATATCTCTCTCTCTTTCTCTCCTGTTCCACTTGTAATCAGGCCCAATATAATTAGTAACCCTCGAGCAAAACCTAAATTTTCTGTTGTTTAATTGTATTTAATTTATACGGCTAGATTACGAGTTTTGCATTAGAGGCTGTGCAGTGCTAACGAGCAGTTTTCACTCACCGCTCACTTACCTATAGCGCTGGTGTTACGAGTTTTCAGAAACCCGCCGTTAAAAGACAAGTGAGCGTTGAGCAAAATTTTGCTCATTACCGCACCCCAATACCAGCGCTGCTTAAGTCAGCGGTGAGCTGATCGTACGTGCTCGTGCACGATTTTCCCATAGGAATCAACGGGGAGAGCCGGCTGAAAAAAAGTCTAATACTTGCAAAAAAGCAGCGAAAAACTCCTTAACGCAGCCCCATTGATTCCTATGGGGAAATAAAAATTATGTCTACACCTAACACCCTAACATGAACCAAATCTTACACTTATTAACCCCTAATCTGCCGCCCCGACATCGCCGACACCTACATTATACTTATTAACACCTAATCTGCCGCTCCGGACAAAGCCGCCACCTACATTATACTTATGAACCCCTAGGTTTTATTTTACAGGTAAATTTGTATTTATTTTAGCTAGGTAGTTATTAAATAGTTAATACCTATTTAATAACTATTCTACCTAGTTAAAATAAATACAAACTTGCCTGTAAAATAAAAATAAATCCTAAGATAGCTACAATGTAACTATTAGTAATATTGTAGCTATCTTAGGGTTTATTTTACAGGTAAGTATTTAGTTTTAAATAGGAATTATTTAGCTAATTATAGGAATATTTATTTAGATTTATTTAAATTATATTTAAGTTAGGGGGTGTTAGGTTTAGGGTTAGACTTAGGTTTAGGGGTTAATAACTTTAATATAGTGGCGGCGACGTTTGGGGGCGGCAGATTAGGGTTTAATAAATGTAGGTATGTGGCGGCGATGTTAGGGACGGCAGATTAGGGATTAATACTATTTAACTAATGTTTGCGAGGCGGGAGTGTGGCGGTTTAGGGGTTAATATGTTTATTATAGTGTTGGCAACATTGGGGGCGGCAGATTAGGGGTTAATAAGTGTAGGTAGGTTGCGGCGACATTGGGGGCGGCAGATTAGGGGTTTATAAATATAATGTAGGGGTTTATAAATATAATGTAATGTAATTCAATAATGAGGTGTCTGTATACCCATAATCTAATTATACATCTGACAGGGAGTAAAAATGTATGATATTAGTATGATTTTAGTGCCAGTGTTAAGGATACTATAATATTGTGCTTATCGCTATCATTCATTTTGATTGTTTGTTAGTACCACACCTTAGCCCTTTTCCCTTCTGAGCGATTAGATAGATTGATTTAGGGGATATTGTAGAATGATGTAATATCAAAATTTTCAAATAGATAAGTTCCTATTTAGAACATTATACAATATTAGGGCCGATGTTGATATCTCTCTCTCTTTCTCTCCTGTTCCACTTGTAATCAGGCCCAATATAATTAGTAACCCTCGAGCAAAACCTAAATTTTCTGTTGTTTAATTGTATTTAATTTATACGGCTAGATTACGAGTTTTGCATTAGAGGCTGTGCAGTGCTAACGAGCAGTTTTCACTCACCGCTCACTTACCTATAGCGCTGGTGTTACGAGTTTTCAGAAACCCGTCGTTAAAAGACAAGTGAGCGTTGAGCAAAATTTTGCTCATTACCGCACCCCAATACCAGCGCTGCTTAAGTCAGCGGTGAGCTGATCGTACGTGCTCGTGCACGATTTTCCCATAGGAATCAACGGGGAGAGCCGGCTGAAAAAAAGTCTAATACTTGCAAAAAAGCAGCGAAAAACTCCTTAACGCAGCCCCATTGATTCCTATGGGGAAATAAAAATTATGTCTACACCTAACACCCAAACATGAACCAAATCTTACACTTATTAACCCCTAATCTGCCGCCCCGACATCGCCGACACCTACATTATACTTATTAACACCTAATCTGCCACTCCGAACAAAGCCGCCACCTACATTATACTTATGAACCCCTAATCTGCTGCCCCCAACATCGCCGACACCTACATTATATTTATTAACCCCTAATCTGCCACCCCCAATGTTGCTGCAACCTACTTTTTCAAGACTCATTATCCTCAGGCATGGTACCCCAGGATTGGCGTAAAGATGATGTGGTGCCACTCTTCAAAAAGGGAAGCAGGGATGATCCAGGAAGCTATAGACCAGTTAGTCTGACATCAATAGTGGGGAAGATATTTGAAGGTATTATAAGGGATTATATTGATGAGCATATTCGTGTAAACAAGATTATGAGTTCTAATCAGCATGGCTTTAGGAGAAATAGATCATGTCAAACTAATCTAATTAGATTCTATGAGGAAGTAAGTAAAAATATAGATAAAGGGGAATCAGTTGATGTGATATACTTAGATTTTGCAAAGGCATTTGATACAGTGCCACATGAGAGATTAATGCACAAAATTAAGGGACTAGGAATAGCTGAAAATGTTAGCTCATGGATAAATAACTGGATAAAAGATAGGGAGCAACGAGTAGTAGTAAATGGATCATACTCAGATTGGACAAAGGTAATCAGTGGCGTCCCCCAGGGATCAGTACTGGGCCCTGTTCTTTTTAATATTTTTATAAATGACTTGGAGCAAGGATTAAATAGCGACATCTCTATTTTTGCAGATGATACTAAGTTAAGTAAGGTCATAAGGTCAGAGCAGGACGAACTCTCTTTACAAAGGGATTTGCTAAAATTAGAACTATGGGCAAGTGAATGGAAAATGAGATTTAATACGGAAAAATGCAAGGTTCTACATTTTGGAAGTAAAAATAAGCAGGCTACGTATTTTTTAAATGGGACAAGACTTAGCCAAACACAGGAGGAAAGGGATTTCGGAGTAGTAATAGATAACAAGCTAAAGATGGGTGCACAATGCAGGGCAGCGGCTTCAAAGGCTAATAAGATACTAGCATGTATTAAAAGAGGCATTGATTCAAGGGAGGAAAGCATAATTCTGTCATTATATAAAGCCCTGGTAAGACCTCACCTTGAGTTTGGAGTGCAGTTCTGGGGACCAATTGCTAAAAAAGATATTGCAGAACTAGAAAAAGTTCAGAGAAGGGCCACAAAGCTAATAAGGGGATTGGAGAAATTAACCTATGAGGAGAGGCTAGCCAAACTGGGTCTGTTTTCTTTAGAAAAAAGGCGCTTGAGAGGTGACATGATTACTTTATATAAATATATTCAAGGCCCATATACAGAGATGGCAGAAGCTCTGTTTATTCCAAGAAAATTGTTTCTGACAAGAGGTCATAATTTAAGGTTGGAGGAAAGGAAATTTAATCTCCTGCAACGGAAACGTTTTTTCACTGTAAGAGCAATAAAATTGTGGAACTCATTACCAAAGGAGGTAGTGAATGCCTATACCATAGATACATTTAAAAATAGTCTAGATAAATTTCTGTATATAAACAAAATTCATGGATATGATTGCTAGTATTAAATGGGTCACATTTTAATGGGGTTATTTAAGCTTAACTGGAGCTTTTTGTAAGTATTTTAGATTTGTATAGGTTGAACTCGATGGACTTCAGTCTTTTTTCAACCTTATCTACTATGTTACTATGTTACTGAAACCTTTAAACCCCTAATCTGTTGTCCACAATGTGGCTGTCACTATAATACACATATTAACCCCTAAAACGCCACACTCCCGCCTCGCAAACATAAGTTAAATATTATTAACCCCTAATCTGCCGTCCCTAACATCGCCGCCACCTACCTACATTTATTAACTCCTTATCTGCCGCCCCCAACATTGCCGCCACAATATAAAAGTTATTAACCCCTAAACCTAAGTCTAACCCTAAACCTAACACCCCCTAACTTAAATATAATTTAAATAAATCTAAATAAATATTCTGATCATTAACTAAATTATTCCTATTTAAAACTAAATACTTACCTATAAAATAAACCCTAAGCTGCAATATAACTAATAGTTACATTTTAGCTAGCTTAGGATTTATTTTTATTTTACAGGCAAGTTTGTATTTGTTTTAACTAGGCAGAATAGTTATTAAATAGTTATTAACTATTTAATAACTACCTAGCTAAAATAAATACAAATTTACCTGTAAAATAAAACCTAACCTAAGTTACACAAACACCTAACACTACACTATAATTAAATAAATTAAATACAATTACCTAAATTAAATTAAATTAGCTAAAGTACAAAAAAAAACCCCACTAAATTACAGAAAATAATAAACAAATTACAGACATTTAAACTAATTACACCTAATCTAATAGCCCTATTAAAATAAAAAAAGCCCCCCAAAATAAAAAAAAAACCCTAGCCTAAACTAAACTACAAATAGCCCTTAAAAGGGCCTTTTGTGGGGCATTGCCCCAAAGTAATCAGCTCTTTTACCTGTAAAAAAAAATACAAACAACCCCCCCAACAGTAAAACCCACCACCCACACAACCAACCCCCCAAATAAAATACTAGCTAAAAAAACCTAAGCTCCCCATTGCCCTGAAAAGGGCATTTGGATGGGCATTGCCCTTAAAATGGCAGTTAGCTTTTTTGACGCCCAAACCCTAATCTAAAAAATAAAACCCACCCAATACACCCTTAAAAAAACCTAACACTAACCCCCTGAAGATCGACTTACCGGGAGACGTCTTCATCCAAGCCGGGTGAAGTGGTCCTCCAGACGGGCAAAAGTCTTCATCCAAGCCGGGCAGAAATGGTCCTCCAGACGGGCTACTACAGAATGATGACTAAAACAAAATGAAGGTACCTTTAAGTGACATCATCCAAGATGGCATCCCTTAGATTCCGATTGGCTGATAGAATTCTATCAGCCAATCGGAATTAAGGTAGAAAAAAAGCATCAGCCAATATGATTAATGTTCAATCCTATTGGCTATTCCAATCAGCCAATAGGATTGAGCTTGCATTCTATTGGCTGATTGGAACATCTGACTGATGGACCCGCTCTGCGCCGGAAGGAAGAATATAGAAGATGCTGTCTGGGTGAAGACTTCTGCCCATCTGGAGGACCACTTCTGCACAGCTTGGATGAAGACTTCTGCCCGTCTGGAGGACCACTTTGTCCGGCTTGGATAAAAACGTCTCCCGGTAAGTCGAACTTCAGGGGGTTAGTGTTAGGTTTTTTTAAGGGTGTATTGGGTGGGTTTTATTTTTTAATTAGAGTTTGGGCGGCAAAAGAGCTAACTATCCTTTTAAGGGCAATGCCCATCCAAATGCCATTTTCAGGGCAATGGGGAGTTTAGTTTTTTTTTTAGCTAGTATTTTATTTGTGGGGTTGGTTGTGTGGGTGGTGGGTTTTACTGTTGGGGGGTTGTTTGTATTTTTTTTTACAGGTAAAAGAGCTGATTACTTTGGGGCAATGCCCCGCAAAAGGCCCTTTTAAGGGCTATTGGTAGTTTAGTTTAGGCTAGGGTTTTTTTTTTATTTTGGGGGGGCATTTTTATTTTAATAGGGCTATTAGATTAGGTGTAATTAGTTTAAATTTCTGTAATTTGCTTATTATTTTCTGTAATTTAGTGTTTGTTTTTTTTGTACTTTAGCTAATTTATTTTAGGTAATTGTATTTAATTTAGTTAATTTATTTAATTATAGTGTAGTGTTAGGTGTTAGTGTAAGTTAGTTTAGGTTTTATTTTACAGGTAAAATTTTATTTTAGCTAGGTAGTTATTAAATAGTTAATACCTATTTAATAACTATTCTACCTAGTTAAAATAAATACAAACTTGCCTGTAAAATAAAAATAAATCCTAAGCTAGCTACAATGTAACTATTAGTAATATTGTAGCTAGCTTAGGGTTTATTTTACAGGTAAGTATTTAGTTTTAAATAGGAATTATTTAGCTAATTATAGGAATATTTATTTAGATTTATTTAAATTATATTTAAGTTAGGGGGTGTTAGGTTTAGGGTTAGACTTAGGTTTAGGGGTTAATAACTTTAATATAGTGGCGGCGACGTTTGGGGGCGGCAGATTAGGGTTTAATAAATGTAGGTATGTGGCGGCGATGTGAGGGACGGCAGATTAGGGATTAATACTATTTAACTAATGTTTGCGAGGCGGGAGTGTGGCTGTTTAGGGGTTAATATGTTTATAATAGTGTTGGCAACATTGGGGGCGGCAGATTAGGGGTTAATAAGTGTAGGTAGGTTGCGGCGACATTGGGGGCGGCAGATTAGGGGTTTATAAATATAATGTAGGTGTCGGCGATGTTGGGGGCAGCAGATTAGGGGTTAATACATATGATGTAGGTGGCGGCGGTGTGAACATGATTCGCCATCTTGGTATAGGGTGTCACATGATAAGTTAACTCAAGAAAACGGTGACGTACAAAAACTTCCGGGTGAGGGGTCGTGGTGCATCAGCGACGGTACTGGTATGCAGCCATTTTCTCCATCTTACTGGGCTGTGATATTAGCTAGCTGTTCCGTTACCAGTTCCTGTTGGCGTTGGAGACCAGCACTAAGGAGACACAGCGGATCAGACTCTGACGATTACCACAGCGAGAGAGTGCACCGGAGAGAGCTAGCTGGCTTGCTCTGATAGCCAGTCTGCGCCTACCAGCACATTGGTGTGCTAAGTCAAAGTATCTGCCTCCGGTCATTTAGGAGAGAAGAGGGCATTTACAGGAGGAGAGTGCAGGATTATCGGCAGCAACTGGTTCTGCTCACATCATTGGGACATTGGACATATGAACATTGTACACATGTTTGGGACTGAATATCAATAGTTATATCGTCTGTATGGTGAGAGTCCATGATCTATTCACAGTTTCTCATATATATTGTTTGTTATTGCTTTTATCACTGATAATCTTTTGTATTCCACCACTCAGTTGTTATAGCGCCCTCTTGTGTGTTTATCAAACGTAACTATTACAGCTTTCAAAAAGTTATTTTTCAATGGGACTTCCATAGCGCCGGTATTACGAGTTTGCCTGTCCGGCCAAAAAGTGAGCGGTACAGCCTATACAGTCAAGATCTGTACCGTAAACTGAAAGTCAGTAGTTATGGCTTTTATGTTACAAAGCCGTAACATAAAACTCATAACTAAAGTTCTAAAAAGTACACTAACACCCATAAATTACCTATTAACCCCTAAACCGAGGCCCTCCCGTATCGCAAACCCTAAAAAAAAAAATTTTAACCCCTAATCTGCCGCACCGGACATCACCGCCACTATAATAAACATATTAACCCCTAAACCACCGTACTCCTGCATCGCAAACACTAGTTAAATATTATTAACCCCTAATCTGCAATATAACTAATAGTTACATTGTAGCTATCTTACGGCTAGATTACGAGTTTTGTGGTATGGGTGAAAAAGCAGCGTTATGGCTCTTTTTCACTAACGCCGGAATTACAAGTTTTGCAGGTTTAGCTGTACCGCACACTTTTTTGGCCGTAACGCAACATAACTACCGCAGCTTTCAAAAAGTCCTTTTTCAATGGGACTTCCATAGCGCCGGTATTACGAGTCTGCCTGGGAGGCCAAAAAGTGAGCGGTACAGCCAATACCGTCAAGATCCATACTGTAAACAGAAAGTCAGTAGTTATGGGTTTTACGCTACAACGCCGTAACATAAAACTCATAACTAAAGTGCTAAAAAGAACACTAACACCCATAAGCTACCTATTAACCCCTAAACCGAGGCCCTGCCGCATCGCAAACACTAAAATAAAATTATTAACCCCTAATCTGCCTCTCCCGACATCGCCGCCACTATAATAAACATATTAACCCCTAAACCGCCGTACTCCCGCATCGCAAACACTAGTTAAATATTATTAACCCCTAATCTTCTGTCCCTAACATCGCTTCAACCTAAATTACTGTTATTAACCCCTAATCTGCCGCCCCAACATTGCCGCCACTATACTAAAGTTATAGACCCCTAAATCTAACCCTAAGTCTAACCCTAACACCACTAACTTTAATATAATTTAAAAAAATCTAATAAAAAAATCCTATCATTAACTAACTAATTCCTATTTAAAACTAAATACTTACCTGTAAAATAAACCCTAAGTTAGATACAATATAACTAATAGTTACATTGTAGCTCTCTTAGGCCTAGATTTGGAGTTTGGCGGTAGCCGTGAAAACCAGCGTTAGAGGCTCCTAAAGCTGGTTTTAGGCTACCGCCGGTATTTGGAGTCATTCAAAAAAGGGTCTAACCCTCACTTTTCAGCCGCGACTTTTCCATACCGCAGATCCCCTTACGTCAATTGCGTATCCTATCTTTTCAATGGGATCTTTCTAACTCCGGTATTTAGAGTCGTGTCTGAAGTGAGCGTTACAAATCTAACGACAAAACTCCAGCCGCAGAAAAAAGTCAGTAGTTAAGAGCTTTCTGGGCTAACGCCGGTTCATAAAGCTCTTAACTACTGTGCTCTAAAGTACACTAACACCCATAAACTACCTATGTACCCCTAAACCGAGGCCCCCCCACATCGCCGACACTCGATTAATTTTTTTTAACCCCTAATCTGCCGACCGCCACCTACGTTATCCTTATGTACCCCTAATCTGCTGCCCCTAACACCACCGACCCCTATATTATATTTATGAACCCCTAATCTGCCCCCCACAACGTCGCCGCCAACTTCCTACAATAATTAACCCCTAATCTGCCGACCGCAAAGCTCCGCTACTTAAGTTATCCTTATGTACCCCTAATCTGCTGCCCGTAACACCGCCGACCCCTATATTATATTTATTAACCCCTAATCTGCCCCCCACAACGTCGCCTCCACCTGCCTACACTTATTAACCCCTAATCTGCCGAGCGGACCTCACCGCTACTCTATTAAATTTATTAACCCCTAAAGCTAATTCTAACCCTAACCCTAACACCCCACTAAGTTAAATATAATTTTATTCTAACGAAATAAATTAACTCTTATTAAATAAATTATTCCTATTTAAAGCTAAATACTTACCTGTAAAATAAACCCTAATATAGCTACAATATAAATTATAATTACATTGTAGCTATTTTAGGATTAATATTTATTTTACAGGCAACTTTGTAATTATTTTAACCAGGTACAATAGCTATTAAATAGTTAAGAACTATTTAATAGTTACCTAGTTAAAATAAGTACAAAATTACCCGTAAAATAAATCCTAACCTAAGTTACAATTAAACCTAACACTATACTATCATTAAATTAATTAAATAAAATACTTACAATTACCTACAATTAAACCTAACACTACACTATCAATAAATTAATTAAATACAATATCTACAAATAACTACAATGAAATAAACTAACTAAAGTACAAAAAATAAAAAAGAACTAAGTTACAAAAAATAAAAAAATATTTACAAACATAAGAAAAATATTACAACAATTTTAAACTAATTACACCTACTCTAAGCCCCCTAATAAAATAACAAAGACCCCCAAAATAAAAAAATGACCTACCCTATTCTAAATTACTAAAGTTCAAAGCTCTTTTACCTTACCAGCCCTGAACAGGGCCCTTTGCGGGGCATGCCCCAAAAAAATCAGCTCTTTTTCCTGTAAAAAAACACATACAATACCCCCCCCCAACATTACAACCCACCACCCACATACCCCTAATCTAACCCAAACCCCCCTTAAATAAACCTAACACTAAGCCCCTGAAGATCTTCTTACCTTGTCTTCACCTCAACAGGTATCACCGATCCGTCCTGGCTCCGATATCTTCATCTAAGCCCAAGCGGGGGCTAGACATCCATCATCCGACGGCTGAAGAAGTCCAGAAGAGGCTCCAAAGTCTTCATCCTATCCGGGAAGAAGAGTAGATCCGGACCGGCAACCATCTTCTTCCAAGCGGCATCTTCTATCTTCATCCGATGAGGACCGGCTCCATCTTGAAGAAATCCACCGCGGACCCATCTTCTTCCGACGACGACTTCCCGACGAATGACGGTTCCTTTAAGGCAGTGATTTTTAACCTTTTTTTTGCCGTGGCACACTTTTTTACATTAAAAAATCCTGTGGCACACCACATCCCAAAATTTAAAAAAAAATCACACATTGTAGCCCAATACAGCATATATATATATATATATATATATATATACACATACACACACATACTGTATGTATTGTGCTGTTATGCCATGCCTCCTACAAACTACCCCTGCACTGGGAGTAAAAAAAAAGCAAAGTTTAAAAAATATGTCACACTGTTGTCAGTCTGCCGTGGCACACCTGAGGATCTCTCACGGCACACTAGTGTGCCACGGCACACTGGTTGAAAAACACTGCTTTAAGGGACGTCATCCAAGATGGCGTCCCTCGAATTCCGATTGGCTGATAGGATTCTATCAGCCAATCGGAATTAAGGTAGGAAAATTCTGATTGGCTGATGGAATCAGCCAATCAGAATCAAGTTCAATCCGATTGGCTGATTCAATCAGCCAATCAGATTGAGCTCGCATTCTATTGGCTGATCAGAATCGGAATTCGAGGGACGCCATCTTGGATGACGTCATTTAAAGGAACCGTCAGTCGTCGGCCAGGATGGATGTTCCGCGTCGGAGGTCTTCAGGATGCTGCCGCTCCGCTCCGGATGGATGACGATAGAAGATGCCGCTTGGATGAAGACTTCAATCGGATGGAAGACCTCTTCTGCCCCTCTTGGATGAAGACTTCTACCGGATGGAGGACCTCTTCTTGCTCCGCTTGGATGAAGAATTTGGCTCGGCTGAGTGAAGACGACTCAAGGTAGGGAGATCTTCAGGGGCTTAGTGTTAGGTTTATTTAAGGGGGTTTGGGTTAGATTAGGGGTATGTGGGTGGTGGGTTGTAATGTTGGGGGGGGTATTGTATGTTTTTTTTTTACAGGCAAAAGAGCTGAACTTCTTGGGGCATGCCCCGCAAAGGGCCCTGTTCAGGGCTGGTAAGGTAAAAGAGCTTTGAACTTTAGTAATTTAGAATAGGGTAGGGCATTTTTTTATTTTGGGGGTCTTTGTTATTTTATTAGGGGGCTTAGAGTAGGTGTAATTATGTTAAAAATTGTTGTAATATATTTCTAATGTTTGTAAATATTTTTTTATTTTTTGTAACTTAGTTCTTTTTTATTTTTTGTACTTTAGTTAGTTTATTTCATTGTATTTATTTGTAGGAATTGTATTTAATTTATTTATTGATAGTGTAGTGTTAGGTTTAATTGTAGGTAATTGTAGGTATTTTATTTAATTAATTTAATGATAGTATAGTGTTAGGTTTAATTGTAACTTAGGTTAGGATTTATTTTACAGGTAATTTTGTACTTATTTTAACTAGGTAACTATTAAATAGTTCTTAACTATTTAATAGCTATTGTACCTGGTTAAAATAATTACAAAGTTGCCTGTAAAATAAATATTAATCCTAAAATAGCTACAATGTAATTATAATTTATATTGTAGCTATATTAGGATTTATTTTACAGGTATTTAGTTTTAAATAGGAATAAGTTATTTAATAAGAGTTAATTTATTTCGTTAGAATAAAATTATATTTAACTTAGGGGGGTGTTAGGGTTAGAATTAGCTTTAGGGGTTAAAAAATGCATTAGAATAGCGGTGAGCTCCAGTCGGCAGATTAGGGGTTAATTATTGTAGGTAGCTGGCGGCGACGTTGTGGGGGGCAGATTAGGGGTTAATAAATATAATATAGGGGTCAGCAGTGTTAGGGGCAGCAGATTAGGGGTACATAAGGATAACGTAGGTGGCGGCGCTTTGCGGTCGGCAGATTAGGGGTTAATTATTGTAGGTAGCTGGGGGCGACGTTGTGGGGGGCAGATTAGGGGTTAATAAATATAACATAGGGGTCGGCGGTGTTAGGGGCAGCAGATTAGGGGTACATAGGGATAATGTAAGTAGCGGCGGTTTACGGAGCGGCAGATTAGGGGTTAAAAATAATATGCAGGGGTCAGCGATAGCGGAGGCGGCAGATTAGAGGTTAATAAGTGTAAGGTTAGGGGTGTTTAGACTCGGGGTACATGTTAGGGTGTTAGGTGCAGACGTAGGAAGTGTTTCCCCATAGCAAACATTGGGGCTGCGTTAGGAGCTGAACGCAGCTTTTTTGCAGGTGTTAGTTTTTTTTCAGCTCAAACAGCCCCATTGTTTCCTATGGGGGAATCGTGCACGAGCACGTTTTTGAGGCTGGCCGCGTCCGTAAGCAACTCTGGTATTGAGAGTTGGAGTGGCGTTAAATATGCCTCTACGCTCCCTTTTTGGAGCCTAACGCAGACATTCTGTGGACTCTCAATACCAGAGTTATTTTAAAGGTGCGGCCAGAAAAAAGCCAGCGTTAGCTACGCGGGTCGTTACCGACAAAACTCTAAATCTAGCCGTTAGGTTTTATTTTTATTTCACAGGCAAGTTTGTATTTATTTTAACTAGGTAGACTAGTTAGTAAATAGTTATTAACTATTTACTAGCTACCTAGGTAAAATAAATACAAATTTACGTGTACAATAAAACCTAACCTAAGTTACACTAAAACTTAACATTACACTACAATTAAATAAATTACATTAATTAAATTCAATTACCTAAATTAAAAAAAAAAAACACTAAATTACACAAAATAAAAAATAAATTATCAGATATTTAAACTAATTACACCTAATCTAATAGCCCTATCAAAATAAAAAAGCCCCCCCCCCAAAAATAAAAAAAACCCCTAGCCTAAACTAAACTACCTTTTGCTGGACATTGCCCCAAAGAAATCAGCTCTTTTACCTGTAAAAAAATATAAACAGCCCACTAACAGTAAAACCCACCACCCACACAACCAAATCCCCCAAATAAAATCCTATCTAAAAAACCTAAGCTCCCCATTGCCCTAAAAAGGGCATTTGGATGGGCATTGCCCTTAAAAGGGCATTTAGCTCTTTTTTGGTGCCCAAAAGCCCTAATCTAAAAATAAAACCCACCCAATAAACCCTTAAAAAAACCTAAGACTAACCCCTGAAGATCCACTTACAGTTTTTGAAGACCCGACATCCATCCTCAACGAAGCGGCAGAAGTCCTCATCAAAGCCGGTAGAAGTCTTCATCCAAGCGGGCCGAAGTCTTCATCCAAGCCGGCAGAAGTCTTCATCCAGACTGCATCTTCTATCTTCATCCATCTGGCGCGGAGCGGCTCCATCTTCAAGACATCCGGCGCGGAGCATCCTCTTCTTTTCACGGCGACTGAAGAATGAATTCTCCTTTAAGTGACATCATCCAAGATGGCGTCCCTTGAATTCCGATTGGCTTATAGAATTGTATCAGCCAATCGGAATTAAAGGTGAAAAAATCCTATTGGCTGATGCAATCAGCCAATGGGATTGAGCTTGCATTCTATTGGCTGTTCCACGTGGATCTTCGGGGGTTATTGTTAGTGTCAGGTTAGGAAAAGTCCAGAAGAAGACCCAAATGCTAGGGCGAACTTAAACAACACCCTTGCACTCTGAGTTTAATCCAGGACGTGACCCCAAGACAACCTCTAAAAAACAATGTACTCACGATATGGAGCAGGGTTAGCCTGAGTCAAAAGTAATTCAAGATATCAGCCAAATAGACTTCTGAGTAAGGAACTGGTTACAGGAGACGTCTTCCACAGAATCAGGAGAGCAGGGATAGTCAATTATACTCAGACAGAGGAAGGGTAAACAAGAAACAGTTAATAATGCAGGAGTAGGTAACTTGTTATCAGGCAGTTTGAGGGTTAATACTGTGTAGTCAGTCCTTGAAGAGTTTGGCAACAGGTTATCAGGCAGTTTGTAGGTTTATACTGAATAGGCAGTACATGCAGAGTTAGATAACAGGATAACAGGTAGTTTGAGGGTTAATACAGATTAATCAGTACTTGCAAGGATTGGCAACAGGTTGTCATGCAGTTTGAGAGTTTCACAGAATAGACAGTCTTTGCAATGTTTGGCAACAGAATATCAAGCAGTTTGAAGATTTACACTGGTATAAAAAGCCTGGTAGTGACATCATCAGGAAGGGGCGACTCAGACTACCTGTCAATCAAGCACACAGAGAGGACAGCTGGAGCTTCCCAGTGGCTGAGCGTGACAGTGCCCCCTCCTCAAGGACCCCTCCGGGGGACCCGACCGGGCCTGGCAGGGTATTTCTTTTGAAAAGACTTGACAAGAGCTGGAGCATGAACAGGAGAGGCTGGTTCCCAAGATTGTTCAGAGATAGGATAGCCTTTCCAATGGACCAGGTAGTATAGCCGATTGCCCCGTAGCTTGGAATCCAAAATCTGGCTGACTTCAAACTCAGAAGTTCCCTCTACGGAAAGTGGAGGAGGTGGTCTACTCTTGATAGAGTACCGTTTGTAGATGACTGGCTTGAGTAAGGAGACATGAAACACTGGATGGATCTTGAGAGTCTTGGGTAAAGCCAGGCGGTATGCAGAAGAACAAACTTTAGAAACAATTCAAAAAGGTCCAATGTACTTAGGACCCAACTTAGTACGAGGTTGTTTTAGACGTATGAATCTGGTGGATAAAAATACTCTGTCTCCAGTATGAAGTAAAGGAGCCTTACACCTTCTGCGATCAGCATATCTCTTGTGTCTTAAGGAAGAGGAAAGTAGATTTTGACGAATGAGTTGCCAGTGGTTACTGAGATTTTTCACAATACGATCTGCTCTAGGGACTTCAGTAGAACTGGTAATCATAGGAAAGGTTCTAGGTTCAAAACCATAAGCTGCCTTAAAGGGAAAGGTCTGTAATGAGGCGTTATAGCATGAGTTGTGAGCTAATTCCGCCAAAGGCAATAACTGAGACCAGTTGGAGTGGTGATGGTCTACATAATGTCTAAGAAAAGATTCTAAGGCTTGATTTACACGCTCAGTCGGTCCATTGGATTGAGGATGATGTGCAGTAGAAAGAGATATGTTGATTCCGAAGTGCTTACAAAAAGACCTCCAAAACTTGGAAACAAATTGAACTCCGTGATCTGAGACTATGTCAATTGGAAAACCATGTAAACGAGATATATGTAGAACAAAGAGTTCAGAAAGTCTTTGAGCTGAAGGCAAGCCTGGAAGAGGTATGAAGTGAGCAGACTTGGAGAACCGATCCACCACTACCCAAATGGTCGTATTTCCAGCAGAAACAGGAAGATCTTTAAAGAAGTCCATGAATAAGTGAGATCAAGGGTAATGAGGAATAGGAAGAGGGTGTAATAGACCAAACGGTCAATGAGAAGATTGTTTGTTCGAAGCACAAGAACCACAAGCAGCAATATAATCCTTAACATCCCTCCTCATAGTGGACCACCAAACATGCTGCTTCAGTTTCCACAAAGTATTGGTTACTCCAGGATGACCTGCTGAAATGTTGTCGGGAGCCCAACGTAGAAGCTTAAGACATAATCCTTTGGGTACATACAGGATACCAAAAGGTAGTTTGCAAGAAGATGGTACCTGGACTTGAGCAGCGTGTAAAGCCTGTACTGGAAAAGAGGATACTTGAGCCAAAACTTTGACTGGACATAGTATAGGTTCAGAATCCAAAGGAGAAGGCTCAGAAGATTGGAACTGCCTAGATAAAGCATCTGCCTTGGAATTTTTTGAACCAGGAACATAGGAAAGTACAAAATTAAACCTGGAGAAGAACAAGGCCCACCGAGCCTGATGAGGATTGAGACGAGTAGCTGTATGGAGGTATAAAAGATTCTTATGATCTGTCAGAATGAAAAAAGGTTGACTGGTACCCTCTAACGATCAAATCCCCCAAATAAAATCCTATCTAAAAAACCTAAGCTCCCCATTGCCTTAAAAGGGCATTTGGATGGGTATTGCCCTTAAAAGGGCATTTAGTTCTTTTTGGTGCCCAAAAGCCCTAATCTAAAAATAAAACCCACCCAATAAACCCTTAAAAAAACCTAAGACTAACCCCTGAAGATCCACTTACAGTTTTTTAAGACCCGACATCCATCCTCAACGAAGCAGCAGAAGTCCTCATCAAAGCCGGTAGAAGTCTTCATCCAAGCGGGCCAAAGTCTTCATCCAAGCCGGCAGAAGTCTTCATCCAGACTGCATCTTCTATCTTCATCCATTTGGCGCGGAGCGGCTCCATCTTCAAGACATCTGGCGCGGAGCATCCTCTTCTTTCCACGGCGACTGAAGAATGAATTCTCCTTTAAGTGACATCATCCAAGATGGCGTCCCTTGAATTCTGATTGGCTGATAGAATTGTATCAGCCAATCAGAATTAAAGGTGAAAAAATCCTATTGGCTGATGCAATCAGCCAATGGGATTGAGCTTGCATTCTATTGGCTGTTCCACGTGGATCTTCGGGGGTTATTGTTAGTGTCAGGTTAGGAAAAGTCCAGAAGAAGACCCAAATGCTAGGGCGAACTTAAACAACACCCTTGCACTCTGAGTTTAATCCAGGACGTGACCCCACGACAACCTCTAAAAAACAATGTACTCACGATATGGAGCAGGGTTGGCCTGAGTCAAAAGTTATTCAAGATATCAGCCAAATAGACTTCTGAGTAAGGAACTGGTTACAGGAGGTCTTCCACAGAATCAGGAGAGCAGGGATAGTCACTTATACTCAGACAGAGGAAGGGTAAACAAGAAACAGTTAATAATGCAGGAGTAGGTAACTTGTTATCAGGCAGTTTGAGGGTTAATACTGTGTAGTCAGTCCTTGAAGAATTTGGCAACAGGTTATCAGGCAGTTTGTAGGTTTATACTGAATAGGCAGTACATGCAGAGTTAGATAACAGGATAACAGGTAGTTTGAGGGTTAATACAGATTAATCAGTACTTGCAAGGATTGGCAACAGGTTGTTATGCAGTTTGAGAGTTTCACAGAATAGACAGTATTTGCAATGCTTGGCAACAGGATATCAAGCAGTTTGAAGGTTTACACTGAATTACCAGTATTTGCAGAGATTTGGCAAAAGGTAAACATGCAGTCTGAGGGTTTAACAGAATAGACAGTCTTTGCAATATTTGGCAACAGGATATCAAGCAGTTTGAAGGTTTACACTGAATTACTAGTATTTGCAGAGTTTTGGCAACAGGTAAACATGCAGATTGAGAGATTCAGAGAATAAATAGTACTTGCAATGTTCAGCAACAGGTTATCAGGAAGTTAGAGGATTAACCCAGGATAGTCAGTCTTTGCAGAGTTTGGCAGATTGAGAGATTCCACAGCGAAGTCCTCACAGGAGCCACAAAGAGAAACAAACAAACGGGCACTGAGGAAACAGGAAGCCCGGTATAAAAAGCCTTGTAGTGACATTATCAGGAAGGGGCGGCTCAGACTACCTGTCAATCAAGTACACATATAAGACAGCTGGAGCTTCCCAGCGGCCGAGCGTGACAGTGCCCCCTCCTCAAGGACCCCTCCGGGGGACCCGACCGGGCCTGGCAGGGTATTTCTTTTGAAAAGACTTGACAAGAGCTGGAGCATGAACATGAGAGGCTGGTTCCCAAGATCGTTCAGAGATAGGATAGCCTTTCCAATGGACCAGGTAGTATAGCTGATTGCCCCGTAGCTTGGAATCCAAAATCTGGCTGACTTCAAACTCAGAAGTTCCCTCTATGGAAAGTGGAGGAGGTGGTCTACTCTTGATAGAGTACCGGTTGTAGATGACTGGCTTGAGTAAGGAGACATGAAACACTGGATGGATCTTGAGAGTCTTGGGTAAAGCCAGGCAGTATGCAGAAGAACAAACTTTAGAAACAATTCGAAAAGGTCCAATGTACTTAGGACCCAACTTAGTACAAGGTTGTTTTAGATGTATGAATCTGGTGGATAAAAATACTCTGTCTCCAGTATGAAGTAAAGGAGCCTTACACCTTCTGCGATCAGCATATCTCTTGTGTCTTAAGGAAGAGGAAAGTAGATTTTGACGAATGAGTTGCCAGTGGTTACTGAGATTTTTCACAATACGATCTGCTCCAGGGACTTCAGTAGAACTGGTAATCATAGGAAAGGTTCTAGGTTCAAAACCATAAGCTGCCTTAAAGGGAGAGGTCTGTAATGAGGCGTTATAGCGTGAGTTGTGAGCTAATTCCACCAAAGGCAATAACTGAGACCAGTTGGAGTGGTGATGGTCTACATAATGTCTAAGAAAAGATTCTAAGGCTTGATTTACACACTCAGTCTGTCCGTTGGATTGAGGATGATGTGCAGTAAAAAGAGATATGTTGATTCCGATGTGCTTACAAAAAGACCTCCAAAACTTGGAAACAAATTGAACTCCGTGATCTGAGACTATGTCAGTTGGAAAACCATGTAAACGAGATATATGTAGAACAAAGAGTTCAGAAAGTCTTTGAGCTGAAGGCAAGCCTGGAAGAGGTATGAAGTGAGCAGACTTGGAGAACCGATCCACCACTACCCAAATGGTCATATTTCCAGCAGAAACAGGAAGATCTTTAACGAAGTCCATGGATAATTGAGATCAAGGGTAATGAGAAATAGGAAGAGGGTGTAATAGACCAAACGGTCAATGAGAAGATTGTTTGTTCAAAGCACAAGAACCACAAGCAGCAATATAATCCTTAACATCCCTCCTCATAGTGGACCACCAAACATGCTGCTTCAGTTTCCACAAAGTATTGGTTACTCCAGGATGACCTGCTGAAATGTTGTCGTGAGCCCAATGTAGAAGCTTAAGACGTAATCCTTTGGGTACATACAGGATACCAGAAGGTAGTTTGCAAGAAGATGGTACCTGGACTTGAGCAGCGTGTAAAGCCTGTACTGGAAAAGAGGATACTTGAGCCAAAACTTTGACTGGACGTAGTATAGGTTCAGAATCCAAAGGAGAAGGCTCAGAAGATTGGAACTGCCTAGATAAAGCATCTGCCTTGGAATTTTTTGAACCAGGAACATAGGAAAGTACAAAATTAAACCTGGAGAAGAACAAGGCCCACCGAGCCTGACGAGGATTGAGACGAGTAGCTGTATGGAGGTATAAAAGATTCTTATAATCTGTCAGAATGAAAAAAGGTTGACTGGTACCCTCTAACCAATGCCTCCATTCCTCCAAAGCTAATTTTATAGCCAAAAGCTCCTTATTGCCCACATCATAATTTAACTCGGCAGGATTGAATGTTTTAGAAAAGAACGCCACAGGATGTATCTTGCTGGTAGTCGGATCACGTTGGGAGAGAACAGCTCCAGCTGCTATAGAAGAAGCGTCAACCTTCAAAATAAAATGGAGATCAGGAATTGGATGACTCAGAAGAGGTGCTGAAGAAAATGCTGATTTTAGCGTTTCAAAAGCCTGTACTGCCGAAGTGGACCAGTTCTTACAATTTTGCCCTTTCTTAGTAAGAGAAGTGAGCGGAGACGTGATGTCAGCAAAGTTCTTAATAAACTTTCTATAGTAATTGGCAAAGCCAAGAAACCTCTGCAGGGATTTGAGAGTAGTTGGTCTGGGCCTGTCCTTGATAGCTGAAAGTTTAGCAGGATCCATCTCAAAACCTGATTCTGAAATGATATAACCCAAAAAGGGAATGGAACTCTGATGAAAAGAGCATTTCTCCAAATTATCGAACAGAGAATTGTCTCGTAACCTCTGAAGTACCAATCTTACATGATGTACATGTTCCTGTAATGTTTTGGAACAGATCAGAATGTCGTCGAGATAAATGATAACAAATTGATTTAGATAGTCTCTGAAGATTTTGTTAACAAAGTGCTGAAATACTGCTGGTGCATTGCACAATCCGAATGACCAAATTGTAGGCCCCACAGAGATCTAACTTGGAAAAAATAGAAGCACCTTGAAGGCGATCAAATAACTCAGGAATGAGCGGCAGAGGATAGCTGTTTTTGACAGTAATCTGATTCAAGGCCCAATAATCGATACAGGGACGGAGACCTCCATCTTTTTTCCCAATGAAGAAAAAACCTGCACCCACAGGTGATGATGAAGGACGAATAAATCCTCTGGCTAAGTTGTCCTTTATGTATTCCTCAAGAGAGACATTTTCTTGACAAGAGAGGGGATATGTCCTTCCCTTAGGTAGAGGAGCCCCTGAAAACAATTCGATAGGACAATCAAATATCCGGTGTGGAGGTAATGTCTCAGCCTCCTTCTTAGAAAACACATCACTAAAGGCATGATAGTAATTAGGCAATGAATCAGGAACTTCCACCATAGCTACGACAGGACCAGATGGTTTTGAGGGATTTTGCAGGCAATGTTTGAAACAGGTAGTTCCCCAGGAAATAAGTTCTCCTTTAGACCACGAGAAGACTGGATCATGAAGCTGCAACCAAGGTAACCCCAGAATCAACGGTATGTGGGGAGAAGTGATGACGTCAAAACGAATAACTTCAGAATGGAGTATGCCCACAGACAAAAGAAGAGGAATGGTAGAATTTTGTATGATACCAGAACCTAAAGGCTATCCACTAACAGTGGTTACCTTAATTAACTGTTTCTTGGCTTGAAGAGGAATCCTGAGAGAGTCAGCAAAGTTTGAATCAATGAAACTCCAGCAGCTCCAGAGTCAATGAGGGCTTGAGCTCGAAACTTGGTGTCTCCAAAAGAGATAGTTACAGGAACAAAAAGTTTAGAATTGAGGGAAGACATGGGATTCTGGCTTAACTCTGTCCCTCTATCAAAAGTTAAGCATTGGCTTTTACTGGCCGGATAGGACAGTCCTTCAGTAAATGTCCTTTGGTACCACAATACAGACATAATCCAAGAGTACGCCTTCTATGGCGTTCAGCTTCCGACAATTTAATAGCTCCTACTTCCATGGGTTCCACAGACTCAGGAGATTGGGAATTATTATGAGACAGACTTGAGGTTCGAATAGGAGGACGAAAAGAAGATTTAACAAAGGATCTCCGATTCCTATCTCTCTCCTGAAGACGTTCAGAATGCCGGGCGTCAAGAGTTATACACAAATAATAATAAGATAAGACCCTCCAATGAATTGGGGAGTTCCCAAAATACAAGTTCATCCTTAAGGCGTTCGCAAAGTCCCTTACGAAAGGCTGCCCGTAAGGCTCCATGGTTCCAATCAGTTTCTGCGGCTTACAGTCCTGAATTCAATAGCATATTGAGCTACCGAAAGGGATCCCTGTCTCAGATCCAACAATCCTGCCTCTGCAGCTGCAGACCTCCCA
The DNA here is from genome assembly GCF_027579735.1 of Bombina bombina. Lineage (NCBI taxonomy): Eukaryota > Metazoa > Chordata > Amphibia > Anura > Bombinatoridae > Bombina > Bombina bombina. The sequence goes on from NC_069503.1 coordinate 952,041,737, forward strand.
GGGTTGTCAAAAACAGAAGAAAAAATGGACACAAATAATTCAACATCCTGTAGTAAAGGATCATTCTTCACTAAAAGAGGAGACACCCAGGCTAGAGCCTTACCCTTCATGAGGGAAATAATAAAGGTGATCTTGGAAGTAGAATTGGAAAAAAGTGTAAACGACATTGATTAAGGATTCCACGGCATTCTTCAGGATTACCGTCATATTTATCTGGAAGTGGGATTCATGGTATATACTGTCCAACAGGTTGAGGTGGGTTAAAGACAGCATTGGAGCTAGTAGCAGCTGCAGTAGGAGTCACAGTAGCTAGAGAAGGAGCGGAGAGGTTATGTAGCAGAGCAGTAATCTGGTCAAGCTTGGAATCCAAAGATTGCAAATGAGCAGAATGATTTCCCAGAAGTTGCCCTTGTAGAGCCACAGCCCTGGATAACTCATCAGGGTCCATATTATGGCCCGTTTGTACTGTCAGGTTAGGAAAAGTCCAGAAGAAGGCCCAAATGCTTGGGCGAACTTAAACAACACCCTTGCACTCTGAGTTTAATCCAGGACATGACCCCATGAAAACCTCTAAAAAACAATGTACTCACGATATGGAGCAGGGTTAGTCTGAGTCCAAAGTAATTCAAGATATCAGCCAAATAGACTTCTGAGTAAGGAACTGGTTACAGGAAAAGTCTTCCACAGAATCAGGAGAGCAGGGATAGTCACTTATACTCAGACAGAGGAAGGGTAAACAAGAAACAGTTAATAATGCAGGAGTAGGTAACTTGTTATCAGGCAGTTTGAGGGTTGATACTGTGTAGTCAGTCCTTGAAGAGTTTGGCAACAGGTTATCAGGCAGTTTGTAGGTTTATACTGAATAGGCAGTACATGCAGAGTTAGATAACAGGATAACAGGTAGTTTGAGGGTTAATACAGATTAATCAGTACTTGCAAGGATTGGCCACAGGTTGTCATGCAGTTTGAGAGTTTCACAGAATAGACAGTCTTTGCAATGTTTGGCAACAGAATATCAAGCAGTTTGAAGGTTTACACTGAATTACCAGTATTTGCAGAGTTTTGGCAACAGGTAAACATGCAGTGTGAGAGTTTCACAGAATAGACAGTCTTTGCAATGTTTGGCAACAGGATATCAAGCAGTTTGAAGGTTTACACTGAATTACCAGTATTTGCAGAGTTTTGGCAACAGGTAAACATGCAGTGTGAGAGTTTCACAGAATAGACAGTCTTTGCAATGTTTGGCAACAGGATATCAAGCAGTTTGAAGGTTTACAATGAATTACCAGTATTTGCAGAGTTTTGGCAACAGGTAAACATGCAGATTGAGAGATTCACAGAATAAATAGTACTTGCCTGGTAGCCTGGTAGTGACATCATCAGGAAGGGGCAGCTCAGACTACCTGTCAATCAAGCACACAGAGAGGACAGCTGGAGCTTCCCAGCGGCCGAGCGTGACAGTTAGGTTTTTTTAAAGGTTTATTGGGTGGGTTTTATTTTTAGATTAGGGCTTTTGGGCACCGAAAAAGAGCTAAATGCCCTTTTAAGGGCAATGCCCATCCAAATGCCCTTTTCAGGGCAATGGGGAGCTTAGGTTATTTAGATAGTATTTTATTTGGGGGGTTTGGTTGTGTGGGTGGTGGGTTTTACTGTTGGGGGGTTGTTTTTTTTTTACAGGTAAAAGAGCTGATTTCTTTGGGGCAATGCCCTGCAAAATGCCCTTTTAAGGGCTATTGGTAGTTTAGTTTAGGCTAGGTTTTTTTTTTTGGGGGGGGGGGGCTTTTTTATTTTGATAGGGCTATTAGATTAGGTGTAAATAGTTTAAATATCTGATAATTTATTTTTTATTTTGTGTAATTTAGTGGGGTTTTTAGTTAATTGGATTTAATTAATGCAATTTATTTAATTATAGTGTAAGGTTAGGTGTTAGTGTAACTCAGGTTAGGTTTTATTTTACAGGTACATTTGTATTTATTTTAGCTAGGTAGCTAACTATTCTACCTAGTTAAAATAAATACAAACTTGCCTGTGAAATAAAAATAAAACCTAAGATAGCACCTACGATTAGGTGTTAGTGTAAGACAGGTTAGGTTTTATTTTACAGGTAAATTTGTATTTATTTTAACTAGATAATTAGTAAATAGTTAATAACTATTTACTAACTAGTCTAGCTAGTTAAAATAAATACAAACTCGCCTGTAAAATAAAAATAAAACCTAAGCTAGATACAATATAACTATTAGTTATATTATAGCTAGCTTAGGGTTTATTTTACAGGTAAATATTTCATTTTAAATAGGTATTATTTAGTTAATGATAGTAATTTTTATTTAGATTTATTTTAATTATATTAAAGTTAGGGGTGTTTTCTTTTCTTCTTAATATCTAGACCAGACTAGCTTGGTTGTCAGGTAGCCCTTATAGAAAGACACTGTTCACTTTGCAGGTCCATAGTTAAGACATGTTACCTATGTAAATCTTATGGTAAAGATTATTATATATTGTTTCTAATAATACATGGACTGATGTGACCTCTACCATTAGAGACTCATACTTTCATATGATTGAATTGTTTATTTGGAGCTCTAGGACCTTATTTATTGGAGATCACTAATATAGAGCTAAGTTGTCCGAGATATGACGCAATTTATTCAATTTCTTACCTTACAACTTTATGAGCGTGTATATGTTGCTGTAATTTTATGTCTTGAGTTCTTTCAAACTTTGTATTGCAATTTACACTAATAAAATATGTTGAAATTTAAAAAAAAAAAGTTAGGGGTGTTAGGGTTAGGGTTACGTTAGGGTTAGACTTAGGGTTAGGTTTAGGGGTTAATAACTTTAGTATAGTTGCGGCGACATTGGGGGCAGCAGATTAGGGGTTAATAAGTGTAGGTAGGTGGCGGCAGATTAGGGGTTAATAACTGTAATGTAGGTGTCAGGGGCGGCAGATTAGGGGTTAATAAGTATAATGTAGGTGGCGGCGATGTCGGGGGCGGCAGATTAGGGGTGTTTAGATTGGGGTTTATGTTAGGGTGTTAGGTGTAAACATAAATTTTCTTTCCCCATAGGAATCAATGGGGCTGCGTTACGGAGCTTTCCGCTCCTTTATTGCAGGTGTTAGGCTTTTTTTTTAGCTGGCTCTCCCCATTGATGTCTATGGGGAAATCGTGCACAAGCACGTAAAACCAGCTCAAAGCAGCGCTGGTATTTGGGTGCGATATGGAGCTCAATGGAGCTCAACGCTGCCATATTGCCTGCTAACGCCGGGTTTTTGCAAACCTGTAATAGCAGCGCTATAGGGAGGTGAGTGGTGGAAATAACTTGCAAGTTAGTAGCGAGACGCTCATAACCCAAAACTCGTAATCTAGGCGATAGACAAGTATTCCTAACTTTGGGTGTTTTGAGAGGATGAATGGTACCATTTGTTAAGCAGTGAAGTCTGCTTTGGTGCCACTGAGTAGGCTCACTCATGCAAGTCTGCTCAGTGCTTACCATAAGCTAGGAATCAGCAGTCACCAGTTTACAAAATCCTAAATGTGGTTTTAGCACAGGGGTTTCAAATAGATAAGCAGAAAAGGGGTGAAACCATTTAAATTTGGATAGAGGCAAAAGGCAGAGCAGGTGCATGTACCTTCTGTGACAGAAGCAGTGCACTTTCACAGGTCAGTGATGTTGCTGGCTTTTTGACAGCTGTACCTTGCACTTTGGGATAACTTGCACAGTGGAAAGCTTTTTGGACTTTTTTACACAGTTTAAAAGTTACGTACTAGATATTAAAAGCCCTCATTAATAATATGAATAATATAGAGAAATGTAGCTATAGTGCATCATAAGTCTTGTCAAGAAAACATATCACTGATCTGTGAATGAAAGCCACCTCTGTCACAGGGTACAAGAATACTTAAAGTCCAAGATGGTGGACATAAAGAGCGGCACTAATAGGCACTTTTGAAAGTTTAAAATAAGAGAATAGCTTTGAAGACAGCTGCAGGCACAGGAGGAAAAAGAATAGCATGGTGAGTAATAACCAAGCAGTTTAATGTCCCGTCATTAAGATCTCACATTAAAGGTACATTGTACTCAGTTTTTTTCTTTGATGCATTTAAAACAGAACATCCTGATGTACAGTTGTAGGGAGGTATAGTCCTCTTACTACCCACAGCCCCTCGGTGCCATTGTTTTAAGAGACTGCCCGAGCCCTGCCCATGAAAGATCCAGGCATACCAACTTCCCACACAGACGTCCATAGCACAACCACAGCCACATACCACCTGCATGTCTCTGCCTCCTCTCATTCACAGGTCCTCCCACAAAATGTTGGTGGAAGTTAAATTAAACTTACCATTAATTGCACAACTTAGCTCCTGTCTCTACAGAGCAATCACCAATGGAGATGTTAATTTAAAAATGGAGCTGGACATAAGACCAAGATATAAGAAAACTCTTTCTTCACCACACCAGACCACCTTGCTTTGCACAGCACCTTGGTGAAATATATGTATGGATTGGAGTCTAGACATGGAAATTACAATATTTACTTTAAATTACTCTTACCTGCTCACCCTAGTGTCACTCACCAGTGGATTCTGACATTGTTTAATCAGCCTTGAATTCCAATGGCAGTGGTGTCTCAATGGCCTGATAGGACTTTGTTTTACAGCTGTGAAATTTCCAGTAGTCTGTCAGTCTGCTTCTAGTATGTTAGTGACTTCTGACAACATATATGTTGTGCCCTCGTATTTACAAAAAAATGTACTTCTTTTTTTTCTGTGAGGAACCCTCACTAATTAAACCTCCCTTTTTCAGCAGACTGAACATTTTTAGAATATAAATTTAGTTTGCACAAAAAAACACTTTATGGGAGAACACTATATATATATAGATATATATATATATATATATATATATATATATATATACATGTATATATATATATATATATTACAATATGGTGTAATTTTCTATGACTTACATGGTAAATAGCAGCTCAGAAGTCAGTATTTCTAAAATATTTTAAAAACACATCATACAGTCCCATGTTTAGAATCAGTTTACCTTCCCAAAACATCAAAAGTAAGGATTTCAAACTATATTCCAATGGAGATCACCTGAAAATTAGAGGAAAATGTAACCCCTTATTTAAAATATGGGAATTCTCTCATTCATGTGAGTGATCTCATATCTTTCTAAATAAATCAAAGCTATAATAGCCTGTTTTCTCTACTTGACCCTCATTCACATGAGTAACCCAAAAACACAGCAGTAAATATTTGGATTTATTGTGGGTATGGAAAGTGCCTTTTAAAGTACTCTGGCCTATAAAATAGACTACTCTTTTGAACAATGAAAGTCCCTCTTTTAAAGGAGGGGTTAACATGACCATTTGACTACCAAGGCAATATTGATCACCTGACAAAATACTATGCATATGGAAGAACACAGCTTCAAATAACATGGATATCTTCTCAGACTCCAGAAGCTATATAGGACACCACTATCAGTGCGCAGCTAGCATACCTGGTTCCTTGTGATGTCAACACAACTCCGCCCTTTACCAAGGAGTATCAAGGTAACCATATTGGATGCTCTTATAGTACAGTCTCATAAATCCATATCACATTGTAAATATTTTTTTTATCTCTTTTTATTAATTTCATTACATCAAAATATTCTCCTAACAATACAAGATGTACTTTATATTGGTATAACACATTTCAGAGGAAAACAGTTAATTTCACAAATCACAATATAATCTTTGGCGTACCAAAACAATACAAAATGCATTTCTTAAGATGACATACCATTTCCATTAACAAAAATGTATTCAATAATTTATCTGAATAAGATACCCTCAAAAAAAAGCAAAACGTTTTATTTTTCTCATGTCTTACATTTCCTCAATTGACTTTTCCTAAAAAAAATGAAAAGTAGTGATAAAATAAAAAAAAACCTTATAAAGAATGGAGAAAAAAAAATTAACATACATAATGTAAACATCCTTAATTAACTTAATATGCAATTCTTTCCAGGAACAGGAAATGGGGGCCTCTTTAATCCATTTAATACTTGTTTTAATATTCTCTAATGAGGTACAAAAGAAAAAGAGTGGTGTAGGAGCTACCTAAAAATGGTCTTGACTATAAATCCCAATAGGAGCCCTGTAATCTCTTAAACAGGGATCGAAGAACAGGCTATACAAAGAGGGGATGGGACAAGCGCTCCAAATAGAGCCGACCAAAATAATCAAATAATAATATAAATATAAATTGATAACCCAAGATAGGTGTGATAAAATGTTTAATAAACTGTACTGTGGGCACAATGAGATAACAAGATATTAATAATAAAATGATGCCGGTATCTATAAAAATATAGTAGACCCAAACTAATAAATCACAAACAAGGGTCTAATAACTAATATAATAACAGACTAAAATAAATTATCAATTGATAAAACAAGAGAACCGGTCATAACAAATAAACATGAAGAGTGATCACAGATCTTTTTCTCTCCGTAACAAACCTAAATTTTAGGCAAGATAAAGACAGTGATATTTAGGTTTTATGTATGGATGTTTGTTGTAGTCTTCCGCTGTTCACAGACTCCGATGGAGAGGGATACAAAGGAGAGAACGCTTACTGTCCGTAAAAGAGCAACTTTTATGGTGTATTCCGTTTCGGATGAGGTCGGGTCATGTGACTAGGTGATGTAGTCCGCTGGTCTCCAAACGATACGGTGTATCTTCCGCAGTAGCAAAGCTGTCTCTTGAGACAATTCTTGTAATATGCTTTTTTTGGATGTGCAATTAGATGCAAAAATTCTTGCAGCTTCAAAACAGATATTGTCCAAACACTTGTAGCAAGGTCATCCAATCAGGTGTTGAGGACAAAACAGGAATTATTCATATAGTTTGTTCGTTGATTTGGCAAAAACAAACAATGAACCTAAATGACCTTTAAACACAGAATGGTAGGGTATCTACACACATAAACAGGAATTATTCATATGTCTAAACTCTGAATATAGAGATAGAGATGAACCTGTATGTTGAGTGATTTACCCCTCAATAATACAAGCAAGAGTAGTAAGCACAATCTACGCGTTTCGGTAGACTAAACTAGCTTTATCAAGATCTTGATAAAGACAGTTGCTCATTTACGGACAGTGAACTTAATTATATCTTGGAAATGGGACCTCCATTTTATTAACAGTGTATCTAGGACTAATTGACCTTGTTTGGCAAGTAGTATTTTATACAGTAGTGAGATAGAATGTATTCCAACTCTGTGTAGGTTAATATAAACTCATAATTTCCTAAATTGACTTACTTCTTGTAGTATATCTAGAAATCCAGAGATATGATGCCTAAGTTGTAGGTAGGCATACAAATTATTTTTATATTCCTGTGCTAGGGATTCAAAGGTTCTAAACGTATGAGTTCTCTCTAGGCATTGGGTGACATATATCAGACCTTTTTTCTCCCACAACCTAAATATCCCTGAATCTACCCCAGTTAAAAAAAAAAAGAGGATTACCTCGATAGGTTAAAGGGAGGAAAAGTGGAAATCTATATCAAGAGCTAGACAAAGTTTTTGCCATGCAATAATAATATAACGGAATGCATATAGGTTTCATACTTTTATTGGGAGTTGAGATATTGGACAATGGATTTTAGTGTAAATGGAGAGACTAGATTATCTTCAATTTGCAAGTTTGTAAAGTAATTTCTACTAGTAATCCAGTCAACTGCCAAGCATGCTAGTATTGTAGTATTATACCACTTTACCGTGTCTTTTCCCTTTCCAAATCAATTTTGTGCAGTCCTTATTGAAATGCTTTATATCTTTATTTAAAATTAAAAATGGTAGTTTTGGCATAATATACACTACTTGATGGAAAAGGATAGTTTTTATTATCATTATCTTAGCTGTCAATGATATGGGAAATGTGGACCATTTTTGCAGTTTCCTGGAGGCATTTATGAAAAAAGGAACATAGTTGAGTTGGTACCATCTATTTGGGTCTTTGGGCAGGTTGATTCCCAAATATTTGATAGTCTCTACCTCCTTAAAGGGATGTAGTTTAAAACTATGTTTATTCTGATTAATCCAAAGGACTTCAAATTTATTTAAGTTAAGTTTATAGCCTAAAAATGAACTAAAAAGAACACAAATATTTAGTGCAATAGGGATATTTTTTCTGGTATTTTTAAGAAAGAGGAGAAGATCGTCCGCATACAAAGACAGGACTATATTCTGCTTGCCTAGATCTATTCCTTCTAATAGAAATATGGGTTCTATCGCCAAGATAAATAGAAGGGGAGAAAGAGGGTATCCTTGTCTAGTCCCTTTATGTAAGGAGAACCTTGAGGTTAGACTACCATTAATTAAAATAGATGATGTGGGGAAATTGTATATAGCTTTAACAAAAGTCATACAATTTCCAGAAAATCCAAATTTATTGAGAGAGGTGTATAAGTGATCCCAAATTACTGAGTCAAAGGCTTTCTCGGCATCTATTGTTAAAAGTGTGAAATATTTATTTACAGCAGAGTTATGTTTATGGAATCTATTCCAATGACCTTCTAAAATAATTGTCACCCTGCGGATATTTTTAATTGAGGATCTACCCATCATAAAGCCTGTTTGGTCCTCATGTATGATCTGACTTAATCCTACTTTAAGTCTGTTTGCAATAATGGAAGTGAGTATTTTATAATCAACGCTTAATAGTGAGATAGTTCTATAGGAACCCAGGTCTCAACAGTTGTTGTCTTTTTTCAAGATAAGAGTAATAACAGAGGAAGAGAAATATTTAGATTAAGTAATCATTAAAAAGTCTAGTTAATGTATCTACAATATGAATTTTCAGAATTTTATAAAATTTGGAGGGGAATTGGTTAGTTATTGTCACTTTGTTTAGCTTAGCACAGTCAATTGCCTGCAGGACTTCCTTATTAGAAATAGAGGCGTTCAAAGTATCTAAAAAAACGTTCAATATCTTAGGAGGCTTAATTTTATTCCAAAATGTATTTTTGTTTTTTGTATTGATATCTTTTGACGCATAGATATTTTGATAATAATCTAGGAAAACCTTCTTAATATTTGCTAAATCCGTAAATCTATTCTGCATATCTGTTATAGCTTCTATTGTGTTATTTTTCTTTCTTGCCTTATACAGCCTAGATACAAATTGGGCTGATTTGCCAAAATGCCCTTTGAATTTCTCATTTATTTTAAGTTCTTCCCTGGCAGATTTTTGTTTTATTAAGAGATCTCTCTCCTGCTGGGATCGTTTATATATTTCCTGTACATATAACTAACCTGATTTGCCAGCTGAATATTGCGCGCTTTGAACTTTTTTTTGTTTGTTTGATCATATAGGCCTTAATCTCCCCTCTGAGGTATGCTTTGGCCGCTTCCCAGAATATTTTTGTTTTATCTGTATAATCTTTGTTAAAAATTGGTAGTCTCTCCATTTACACACAAGCCAGTTAGTAAACTCACTATTTTGAAATAAAAATTTTGGGAAGAAGAAATTATTGCAAGTTTTTGAGGCGCATGACTCATGTGGAATACCCAAAGAATTAATGGCGTGGTCAGAGATAGCAATCTCTAGGATTCCAGTTTTAATTTCCGGGGTTAGCATTGTACTTGATACTAAAAAAAAGTAAATCCTAGATAGAGACCTATGCATTTTAGATTTGCAGGTATAAGGTTTGACGTCTGGAAATTGGATACGCCATAGGTCATGCGTTTTTAAATCCCTGCAAATTTGTGTAAATATTTTAGATTTATGGGTTGAAAAAGATGTGTTTTTATAAGAGAACTTATACAATATTATTGATGGAATCAAATTAAAATCACCCACTATGATTAGATTCTCTCCTATATATTGAGATAAGCGAGTGATGAGTTTATTCCAGAACTCTGAATCCATTTGGTTTGGGCCATATACATTACATAAAATATATTTAAGCCCATCAATCTCGATTTCCAGAATTAACCATCTATCTTCAGCATCCACTTCCTGATTCAGAATTTTGTAAATGAGATTTTTATTAATTAAAAAGGCCACATCTCTTTTTCTATTAGTACATGCGGAAGCACCCACTTCCCCTACCCATTTAATTTTTAGGTTATTAGCCTTATCTAGTTTTAAATGTGTTTCTTGGATAATAGCTATATCTGCCTTGTATTTACCTAGCTGCCAAACTATAAGTTTCCTTTTACTTGGGGGTGTGATGCCACCTACATTCCAAGAAAGACATTTAATAAATTCCCTCATCCTGGTAATTTGGCCTCAATATGAGCATATGGATAGGGAGCAGAAAAAAAAGTGAAATAAAATAGAATAATCAGCAATGCCATCAGGCCCATCCTCTCTATCCACAGTATAAACTCAGTTTAAACTTGTTTTAGGGTAGTGGAATATTTTTGTTTTTTTAAATAATCTTTTACCTCTCTCTCGTTAGTCAAACTAACATTAATCTCCCCATCCTCAATCACAATTTTAGCTGGATAAAGCAATTTGGCCATGTAGCCTGCTTTTATAACTTTTGTGCAGAAGGGTGCCAACTCCTTCCTCCTTTGTGCTGTATCACTACAGTAATCTTGAATGAGTAGTATTTTAGCATCCCCTACTTAAACACTATCCATTTTCCTAAACAACCTTAAAACAGTCATTTTGTCTTGAAAATTAAGAAATTGTATTATTATAGGCCTATTTAAATTCCTCCCTGAAATGTTTGTTTTTGGGGGGCCTATTCTATGAGCCCTTTCAATATCAATTGGAATATTTTGTTGTTGGGCATCTAAAATTTACGGGAGAGTTAAAGAAGCAAAATGTAATGTCAGCAAAATCACTAGTTTCAGGGAGGCCAATAACTTTCAAGTTATTCCATCTGGAATGGTCTTCTAGGTGAGATATTCTAGTGTGTAGTACTCTAACAATATTGGTCTGTTTAGTAGCGATATGTGCATGGTTATTAAGGGTGTCCTCTACCTCAGAAACTCGGTTTTCTATTTCAGTTAGTCTACTAGTGAATTGCCTTATCTCTGTAGAGAGATTAGACATTTGTATTTTCAGTAGTTCAAATTGTGGTAGGAAAATTCCTGAAAGCTGATCAATCAGTGGCTGCATTTCTACCCTGGGTAGTGTATATTTGGTAAGGACTTCAGAAGTGGCATCTGATAGGTGATTATTTCTATCCTTTATTTTGGCAGGCATGGTAGGTGAGTTAAATTTAGTGGAAGTGATACACCTTTCCATGTGCTCTAATACAAGATTTATATATTAAATCATTTAGGGGTACATATATAAAGGTACCATTATACATATATTTTAAAAAAGTGAAAAATATTCAAAAGACAATCTTGCAGCAGTGAAGTGGGCTGCATTCATGTGAGAAAACCCTCTCCCTCCTCCTCCCTCTTCCCTTCTCCACAAAAAAAAAAACAATAAAGTAAACACAAAATAAAACACAAAAGTAAGTCCAGCAAAATAACACCAGAAGAGTGTCACAAAAAAAAAATTCTAATTCCAAAAGCTCAGGATATAAATCTGAAAAACAATGAAAATAACAGCCTTCTCAGTTAGCCACCTCGTAGATCGTGACTAATACACAAAAAAACAAGCAACAATTCCAAGCAACAGTTTGGAAAAAGTTAAACAATTAGCTCTAGATCCTTCCTTATTAGGATCAATTAAGAACAGGTGAAGTCAATGTCACATATTGACTCAAAGGCGCTCTTGACCCTTTTGTAGCCTTAGATGAAGGAACCTGTAGGATTATTCCGGTTGAAATCTAGGTTAGCAAGCATATATCAGGAAACTTTTCAGCCCCTTTTAATGGTCCAGAATATAACAGACTGTTATCTTTATTGAGGGCTAATATGAGGTAGTCCAACCCTTTTTTTTTTTTTTTTAGAACAAAAGACAGCTTTTAGCGTAAATATAAAGCAGGCTAAGAGCTAGGGGGATTCCCAACAGTATTCCCCACAGATAGTATTCATGTTGTTTCCAGATTATCATGGGCGTGAGTGGGCAACAATACACAGCATAGCTTACAGTTCCCAGCTTCCCAAACCATCTGTAGATAACCTACTTTAAGCCTCAGGGCCCCTTCTCACAGAACAATGAAGCATATAAATAATGTACGGCCAATATAAAAGTGGCCAGTAAATGTGATACTTGCCGTTCAAGCTGTGCAGCACATTGGTGGTAAAATTCCACCTGCTCTCCTCGGTTCAAGCTCTCTGGTTGCTGGGCCAGCAGGCCCTCTCAGTTTTTCTGTTACACAAATGCTGTGGACTAGGAGTAGATTAGCCTTCCTCTCAGCCTTCACTGGATCAGTGACGTTAGCTGCCGTGGCTTCTGCACCACCCATGTAGAACTGCAGAGCAAGAATTTATGGATACGTCCTCATCTTTAAATAGCGGTGTGGAAACCTGTCGCCGGTGGAATCGCAGATTTAGCAGAGGTGTCTCTGCCGGTTCAGAAAATTTTCTTTGAAGAGACTCCAAGTTGAGCAGAGCAATACTCTAGGGAGCATTTCTGCTCCAGCAGTGTGTATTCCCCTGCATGAAGGCAGGCTGTGACAAAGCTGGGTTATCGCTTATGGCTCTAGCGATGTGAGCCAGGCACGGCTCTTGCGGACTTCTTGGTTAGGCCTCAGGTAGGAGCAGGCCAGTATCCTAGGGTGTGTTCCCCGCCAACAACGGATAAGGACCAGGGAAAAAGATTGACGAGCTCTCTTGGGCAGCACGCTTCGCTCAGCGTGTTCCGCTTAGCTCCTCCCACCAGAAGTCATCTCTACATTGTAAAGTTTTAAAGGTGGACATAATTGGTTTATCCCAGTTTGACCACCCATCAATGTGACATGGTGGAGTAGAACATTTATTTACAGCCTGACAATATACAGTATTTATGATCTGGATCAATAGATGAAAATAGTAATATATTATATAATCAATTTCAGGCATTTCCTATTGCATTATTATATAAAAAACAGTATACTAGTAGTATTGCTGATAGTAGAGTTCACTTCTATTTTTAATGTGGGTTACCTACAATACTTTAAGCCACATAGTTATTAGATGTAAAGATATATTTAGAAACAATGTAAATTGTGTAACCGCTGTTTGCAGTAAATAATTAATAACTAATTCTCATCAGAGAGTGTCACTGTGCAACTGCATATAAACCTGGGAAGCTGTGTATCGCCAAAACAATCTTTTTTCCTAAATCAAAAAGCATATCACACAGCAAGGATGGATATTAGCACATTGAAAAAGATTCTCCCTATGTTATTTAAGTAGGAAATCCTATTAACAGTTTATTATATTCTATATAAAAGTTTATTCCAAATCACATGTAGTGAAAAATGCTTCTGATGAACAGTCTCCTTGATGACTTTAGTTGTATACAACCTAGTTTCTCAACCTGAGGTATGTGTACCCCTGGGGGTACTTTGGGCATTGGCAAGGGGTACTCCAGGTATTGGCCTTCATTATTTGTTTTTGCAGATGTAGCTATTTTAAATATTAGATTTCAGAGAAAGCATTTCTACCCTTGAGCACTCGTAACAGGGCAGAGTGTGAGTATTTCCCTGCCTAGGTGTCATGTATCAACCTACTGACCCTTTAACTCATCACTAACACCTAATATCCATGACACTATTTAAGGCTCCTCCTACTAACTATCGCCTAGATTTAGAGTTTTGTCGGTAACGACCCGCGTAGCTAACGCTGGCTTTTTTCTGGCCGCACCTTTTAAATAACTCTGGTATTGAGAGTTCACAGAATGGCTGCGTTAGGCTCCAAAAAGGGAGCGTACAGGCATATTTACCGCCACTGCAACTCTCGATACCAGAGTTGCTTACGGACGCGGCCAGCTTAAAAAACGTGCTCGTGCACGATTCCCCCATAGAAAACAATGGGGCTGTTTGAGCTGAAAAAAACCTAACACCTGCAAAAAAGCTGCGTTAAGCTCCTAACGCAGCCCCATTGTTTGCTATGGGGAAACACTTCCTACGTCTGCACCTAACACCCTAACATGAACCCCGAGTCTAAACACCCCTAACCTTACACTTATTAACCCCTATTCTGCCGCCCCCGCTATCGCTGACCCCTGCATATTATTATTAACCCCTAATCTGCCGCTCCGTAAACCGCCACTACTTACATTATCCCTATGTACCCCTAATCTGCTGTCCCTAACACCGCCGACCCCTATATTATATTTATTAACCCCTAATCTGCCCCCCACAATGTCGCCTCCATCTAACTACACTTATTAACCCCTAATCTGTCGAGCGGACCGCACCGCTATTATAATAAAGTTCTTAACCCCTAATCCGCCTCACTAACCCTATAATAAATAGTATTAACCCCTAATCTGCCCTCCCTAACATCGCCGACACCTAACTTCAAACATTAACCCCTAATCTGCCGACTGGAGCTCACCGCTATTCTAATAAATGTATTAACCCCTAAAGCTAAGTCTAACCCTAACACTAACACCCCCCTAAGTTAAATATAATTTAAATCTAACAAAATTAATTAACTCTTATTAAATAAATTATTCCTATTTAAAGCTAAATACTTACCTGTAAAATAAACCCTAATATAGCTACAACATAAATTATAATTATATTATAGCTATTTTAGGATTAATATTTATTTTACAGGCAACTTTATATTTATTTTAACCAGGTACAATAGCTATTAAATAGTTAAGAACTATTTAATAGCTAAAATAGTTAAAATAATTACAAAATTACCTTTAAAATAAATCCTAACCTAAGTTACAATTAAACCTAACACTACACTATCAATACATTAATTAAATACAATATCTACAAATAAATACAATGAAATAAACTAACTAAAGTACAAAAAATAAAAAGAACTAAGTTACAAAAAATAAAAAAATATTTACAAACATTAGAAAAATATTACAACAATTTTAAACTAATTACACCTACTCTAAGCCCCCTAATAAAATAACAAAGCCCCCCAAAATAAAAAAATGCCCTACCCTATTCTAAATTAAAAAAGTTCAAAGCTCTTTTACCTTACCAGCCCTGAACAGGGCCCTTTGCGGGGCATGCCCCAAAGAATTCAGCTCTTTTGCCTGTAAAAAAACACATACAATACCCCCCCCAACATTACAACCCACCACCCACATACCCCTAATCTAACCCAAACCCCCCTTAAATAAACCTAACACTAAGCCCCTGAAGATCTTCCTACCTTATCTTCACCATACCAGGTTCACCGATCGGTCCTCGGAAGTGTTGATCCAAGCCCAAGCGGGGGGCTGAAGAGTGACGTCCATCCTCGGGCTGAAGTCTGGATCCAAGCGGCGGCTGAAGAAATCCATCATCGGGCTGAAGTCAGAAGTCCATCATCGGGATGAAGTCTTCTATCAAGCCGCATCTTCAATCTTCTTTCTTCTGGAGCGGAGCGGAGCCATCTTCTTCCAAGCCGACGCGGAACATCCTCTTCAACCGACGACTAGACGAATGACGGTTCCTTTAAATGACGTCATCCAAGATGGCGTCCCTCGAATTCCGATTGGCTGATAGGATTCTATCAGCCGATCGGAACAGCCAATAGAATGCAAGCTCAATCTGATTGGCTGATTGGATCAGCCAATCGTATTGAACTTGAATCTGATTGGCTGATTCCATCAGCCAATCAGAATTTTCCTACCTTAATTCCGATTGGCAGATAGAATCCTATCAGCCAATCGGAATTCGAGGGACGCCATCTTGGATGACGTCCCTTAAAGGAACCGTAATTCGTCGGGAAGTCGTCGGAAGAAGAGGACGGATCCGCGCTGGAGGTCTTCAAGATGGAGCCGGTCGTCATCAGATGAAGATAGAAGATGCCGCTTGGATCAAGATGGTTGTCGGTCCGGATCGCCTCTTCTTCCCGGATAGGATGAAGACTTTGGAGCCTCTTCTGGACCTCTTCAGCCGCCGGATGATGGATCGCCAGCCCCTGCTTGGGTTGGATGAAGATTTTGGAGCCAGGACCGATCGGTGATACCCGGTGAGGTGAAGATAAGGTAGGAAGATCTTCAGGGGCTTAGTGTTAGGTTTATTTAAGGGGGGTTTGGGTTAGATTAGGGGTATGTGGGTGGTGGGTAGTAATGTTGGGGGGGTATTGTATGTGTTTTTTTACAGGCAAAAGAGCTGAATTTCTTGGGGCATGCCCCGCAAAGGGCCCTGTTCAGGGCTGGTAAGGTAAAAGAGCTTTGAACTTTTGTAATTTAGATAAGGCTAGGGCATTTTTTTATTTTGGGGGTCTTTGTTATTTTATTAGGGGGCTTAGAGTAGGTGTAATTAGTTTAAAATTGTTGTAATTTTTTCTAATGTTTGTAAATATTTTTTTATTTTTTGTAACTTAGTTCTTTTTTATTTTTTGTACTTTAGTTAGTTTATTTAATTGTATTTATTTGAAGGAATTGTATTTAATTTATTTATTGATAGTGTAGTGTTAGGTTTAATTGTACATAATTGTAGGTATTTTATTTAATTAATTTAATGATAGTCTAGTGTTAGGTTTAATGGTAACTTAGGTTAGGATTTATTTTACAGGTAATTTTGTTATTATTTTAACTAGGTAACTATTAAATAGTTCTTAACTATTTAATAGCTATTGTACCTGGTTAAAAAAAATTACAAAGTTGCCTGTAAAATAAATATTAATCCTATAATAGCTACAATGTAATTATTCGTTATATTGTAGCTATATTAGGGTTTATTTTACAGGTAAGTATTTAGCTTTAAATAGGAATAAGTTATTTAATAAGAGTTAATTTATTTAGTTAGAATAAAATTATATTTAACTTAGGGGGGTGTTAGGGTTAGAATTAGCTTTAGGGGTTAATAAATTTAATAGAGTAGCGGTGAGGTCCGGTCGGCAGATTAGGGGTTAATTGAAGTTAAGTGTCGGCGATGTTAGGGAGGGCAGATTAGGGGTTAATACTATGTATTATAGGGTTAGTGAGGCGGGAGTGAGGCGGATTAGGGGTTAATAACTTTATTATAGTAGCGGTGAGATCCGCTCGGCAGATTAGGGGTCAATAAGTGTAGGCAGGTGGAGGCGACTTTGAGGGGGGCAGATTAGGGGTTAATAAATATAATATAGGGGTCGGCGGTGTTAGGGGCAGCAGATTAGGGGTACATAGCTATAATGTAGGTGGCGGCACTTTGCGGTCGGCAGATTAGGGGTTAATTATTGTAGGTAGCTGGCGGCGACGTTTTGGGGGGCAGATTAGGGGTTAATAAATATAATATAGGGGTCGGCGGTGTTTGGGGCAGCAGATTAGGGGTACATAAGTATAACGTAGGTGGCGGTCGGCAGATTAGGGGTTAAAAAATTTTAATCGAGTGGCGGCGATGTGGGGGGACCTCAGTTTAGGGGTACATAGGTAGTTTATGGGTGTTAGTGTACTTTAGAGCACAGTAGTTAAGAGCTTTATAAACCGGCGTTAGCCCAGAAAGCTCTTAACTACTGACTTTTTTCTGCGGCTGGAGTTTTGTCGTTAGATTTCTAATGCTCACTTCAGTCACGACTCTAAATACCGGAGTTAGAAAGATCCCATTGAAAAGATAGGATACGCAATTGACGTAAGGGGATCTGCGGTATGGAAAAGTCGCGGCTGAAAAGTGAGCATCAGACCCTTTCCTGACTGACTCCAAATACCGGCGGTAGCTTAAAACCAGCGTTATGAGCCTCTAACGCTGGTTTTCACGGCTACCGCCCAACTCTAAATCTAGCCCTATGATTGTTTGGTAATTTGTTTCACTAAACAGAGGCTACTTTCCCTGTTGAAAAAGTGTGCTTACGCCTATTTACCTATCCAGGTAATTCTCTATCTCTACCTTATTATTTACTGGAAGTCAAGTATCACTTTTATAGAATGATCTCCTGCTAAACCGCATTCAAACTTCAGCCATAAGCAACATTCCATTCCGCCGGTGACGTCATCAGACTATTCACGGCTCATCCTGTGTGACTCACTCTTCTTCGTACAACCTGCAGCTCGGCTGCCACGCTACCAGCCTCCAGTTCAACGGATTGTAAGTAACTGACTTACTCAATTGCCTGCAGCTCTCCCTCATCTGATCGCTGTCGTTCTGGATCCAGAGTTGTGAGTAAAAGATTATTATTACCTGAACTGTACTAACCATTTATATGAGGATTGCCTGGTTGTATCATTATTTAGTGACTCTCTGATACTAAGCAGTTCTGTTTGTACTTTGGTGTTTTCAAGCTAGTATCTGCCAATACCATTATCATCTAGATTGCATATTACAATTTCACTTACATATTCTTATTGCCTCCATTAACCTGGCTTTTCTAATATAACTCTGGCTAATAGTGGAACTAATACAGGAATATACTTCTTGACTCAGCAGCTTATAATTACTACTAAAAAGCTGATTTTCCACCACTATCCTGAGAATTAACCTCTGCCTTTTTGGAGTAATTTTATTCTTAACCTCTCAAATCCACCTTGAATAATCACTATCAACTTACTCTGGTATATCCTATGGTTACACACTCCCATCTGGGATCCATAGTGGAAGCCTTATTCTATGAACTTAACAGAACCTTAGTTTAACAACTTTTTGGGTTCGATAGCTGTGAGACTGAGTGGTAACAAGCACAGAAATCTTGACTCCTGGCACTAGGTTGGACCACTGCTCAGTCACTGATTCACATCAAATTGCAAAAAAACATAGATTCTGGTTTGTTAGTGACATATGAGGGGTTGGGTTGAGCTTCACTGATACAAACAGGGAAAGAGCATGTAAGGTGTATTACTGTGACCAGGTGTCATAGAGATAATTGGTAGATAAAGTGGATCATTCTGTAGTGTGCCACAGTAAAATAAGACAGATAAACTGACTATTAAATGGTTATTAAAAATAGAAAGATGGTACCATAAATATGAATTCCCTCATGCAGAAAAGTTTATTTTCCTCTTTTTTTTTTTTTATGTAAGAAGCACGTTAATTGCATATAATTATTAATATCCATGGGCTGTATATCTGTGTTTTATGCGTTTATTATTCTGTTTATATATTGTGAAATCAAGTGATACACATTTTTTGTTCATGCAAAAGTTCAATAATATCTGTGCTACAGTTGGGGTACATACAAAATAAATGTAAGCCTACAGGGGTACTTGCTACCAAAAGGTTGAGAACACTGGTATACAATATGGTGAAACTTACAGGACCTTAACTCAGTCGAATGAGGTAAGAAAAAAACCTTGTCTATGACAGGGAACTTCTGTATGTGACTCTGTGCCTGTTGGAGTAAGTGGAATTTATCTTCTTAGTTGCCCCTCATTAATCCATCCATGCAATACAGCATGTAGAAAAGAAAGGAATTTTGAATAATGTAGTATGTTTTTGAAAATCAATATAAACTAATACATATGATCCACTCATGTTAAGAAACCTCAGTCCCAATGAGGTAAGTGTACATGTACTTTAAATTATTTCAGACACAATGGGGCTGATTTATCATTGCGTCAATCTTGACACATACGCTCATCAGACATCGCTGCCGTGAATCTACATACGATGGCCTTATTTTTTTTTATTTTCATCTGTTAATGTCCAAGAAATAGCTAGATTTATACCTGAACAAACAATATCTTATAGAAAGTTATTTTTCTATTTATTTGTTATACAAAAAAATCTGACATGATATTTTCACATAAATTAATGTGTATTTGTATTTCTAGAAATCACGATATGCCTATCTTATGATTTTTATTTTTTTTAAAGGATTATTAATGCTAGAATTTGTACATATATCTTGGGTGTGTATATGAATGTCTGTGTGTATATATATATATATATTATTATTATTATCAGGTATTTGTAGAGCGCCAACAGATTCCGCAGCGCTGATATATATATATATATATATATATATATATATATATATATATATATATATATATATAGTGTGTGTTATGTCAGAAATCTTTTGCAAACATATTTACATGTCCCTAAATTCCTTGTTTTGTTCTAAACAATGTTGTCTTTCATATATCTGTGTTTATTTATACCACTATATGTATATAGTGTAAATATATAATTATTCTGAGCAAGAATATTTGTGAATTTAACATTTAATCAGGGTATCATATGTATTTATTTGCAATCAATGGATATTTTAAGAGCTGGGCCAGTTTTCTCTCTGCACCTGTGTAACCCTTCCTGATTGCAGTCTAGTTTGAAACAGCACCCCTACACAGGTGTTAAAAAATGGTCTGCCATTTAAGATGACATTTCTTAATGAAAATGAAATTCAAGAGAAGGAAGAAATACACTAAAAATAGCATGACAGTAAAGAGGTGATTTTAATTTCTGCTGTATCTGAATCATTACAGTTTAATGTTAGGTAGACTATCCCTTTGAGCTATCAGTTTAAGACTATATTGAATCAAACATCACTTGATTATTAAAATCATTGTCAGGAATATTACACTGTGTGGCCTAATGTCTTCATCAATGTTTATCTTTAATACTACTTTCAAAGTATAATACACAATGTAACAAATGGCACTTACAAGTTCTGATGAGTTATCAATGACTAAAGTATAGAGCAATTTGATTTGTTAGTGACAGTAGAAAATGTATATTTCAATCAGATTGGCTGATTTCATTAATCATGTGATTATACATTTACCAATAAGAAGTTGTGGAAAACTTTACCAGTTTGTGTTTTTTTTTAGGAGTTTGAATATTGCATCAAATTTGGTGCAAAAAGTGTTGCGTCAAATTTGGTGCGAAGTGGAGAGTGGGACTTGTATTGCATGCGTTTAAACATGGTGCAAATAGATTTATCCACGAAAAGGAAGTTGGCTATATTAAGTATTATATTTAGTAATGTATTTATTTCATTTTTATCCCTATATCTACTAGTGTACCAAATTTGGAGCAATAATATTGTCTTCTTGCTTTGTAATGAGAGCGAAAGATGTAACATAATCCATAAGTAGGGTAACATCTCCCTAATTTACTTTTATTATCTGATATGCTTCATTGTCTTGCAGCATCGAATATAACCTTTCTGCGTTTTCAGACTCCCATTTCAGACTTTCCTTGATTTCTATGGCATTCGCGGCCTCAAGGGTGGCGGTTTGAATTATAGGTACGCTGCATCGGAATAGACGCGAGCGTACCTGGTGAATGTTTGATAAATTGGCAAGAGGGTCAAATAGAGTCGAACATAAAGGCAGATGATCAGTATTCCGCTCGAATAACAATTTGACGCGAGATTCCAGCGTATTATCAGTTGAAGCATTGATAAATTGGCCCCAAAGGGTGTATGCCAGGACCCTCCAGAGATTATTCCCAAGTAGTCCAGTACAAGATGTTTCCATTGGAATGCTCGATTAAAATCATGAAATATAAAATATATATTTAACATCAGGTTGGCCAGGAAAAAGCCTACCAAAATCCCTAAGCTTTTCGAAGTATTCCAACTTCCTCAGAGGTATTATATTGTTAATATATTTTTCTTTTCACCATCCCATATCAGGATGATATTGTCGATAAATTATACCCACCGTTTTATTTTTAAAGGGGTTATTTTGGTAAATGTACTTTTCTTCCCAGAATCCCACATACATTTTATATTTAATACTATTCAATGAGAAAGAAAAACTATTGACTAAAACATTTTAAGGAGAAACAGGCAATAATGGCTATTTAAAAGCAGATAGCACTCACTATCCAGTCTGATCAAAAATATTACTTATGGTCAATTCCATTGTTTACAAAGGATTGTTCGAGAATAGATTTTGAAAGAGAAGATTTTTTTTTAAGAACTAAATTTATTGAAAAGAAATATCCTAAGAAACTAATTGAGAATTCTATAAAAAAAAAGTAAAAGAAATAGAAAGGCGTTAAAAAGTACACAGCGAAAATCCATAATGTCTGAGGGGTACAATCCTAGAACACGTACAAATCACTGAAGGTTTAAATAAAGATATTTATATAATAGCTTTTTTCATTAAGGGAAGATCAAATATAAAGCGTCTCTTTCATCTACAGATATAAAAGAGAAATCATTATGTGACTAATGGTATACAATAAAATACAATAAAATACATTATGAAATTACTAGTAAATAGAATAGAATTGTCTAAGGGGACAACTTGTAAATAATGAAATAGACATGGAGGCAATGCCTTATTGTTATGAATAGGAATCAGTTTTTCAATAAGTTCATGTGGAGTTTGAGAATTTTTGGTTTATATAGACACATATTTTTTTCCTGTATCTATATATTATTTGTATTATATGTATACTGTACATTATTTCACGCTAATACACAGGGGCCGATTTATTATATGGCTTGCGGACATCAATTGCTGTAGCGAATCATGTCCGCCCGACATCGATAAATGCTGACAGCATACGCTGTCGGCATTTATCATTGCACAAGCATTTCTTTTGAAATGCTTGTGCAATGCCACCCCCTGCACATTTGCAGCCAAACGGCCAATAGCAGGGGGTGTCAATCATCCTGATCGTATCTGATCGGTATTATTGCAGTTTGCCACCTCAGAGGTGGCGGACGTGTTAAGGAGCAGCAGTCTTGCAACCGCTGCTTCTTAACTCCTGATTCCTGCGAGCCAAAAGGCTTGCGCGGAATGAGCAGCATACTCTGCTTAATAAATCGGCCCCAATATGTCTAGGATGAGTTCCTTGTGTATTATCAAACTATTGAATGTACTTAAGCATAGCAACAACAAGTTGTCATTGTGTTGCTAAAGCATATGCACTCATTTGTATGATGGGACTGTTATGCATTTAAACAGGAATGGCAGACCCACCAATTAGTTACTTAAATCCTAAGTGCATAAAAAAAAATGAGAGATGGATAAAATAATAGGAGATTTGCAATAGATCCATGCAAAATCATGCGACTGGAGATTAACTAATTAGAAAATTACACAGCCACTAATAAAAGTTTTAAATAGATGCCACAAAAATAAAAAGGGTGATACCTCTGAGGGAGAAGTTGATATACTTTGAAACACATAAGGATTTTGATGTGCTTTTTGCTGGTAAACCTGATTTTAAATATATTGTTATATATCACATGATTTAAATTATCCAGCACCCCTTTGGAGACCTATTGTAACAGACTACTTAGAAGTCTTCTATGGAGGGTCTTGTATACACTCAGTGAGGCCTAGTTATCAAGCCGTCAACCTCAAATACGCTGGAATTCCGCAGCGTATTTGTGGCGAGGCTGATTCGCCTTAGTTATCAAAGGCTAGAGACCGGCAAAAGTAGAATTTTGTGACGTAAACTTCGATCCGCCGGACTCAGTCCGACACAGATTGATTCTTACGTCACTCGAGATGTTCCGCACACAAGTGCGGCACAATCTGACTACTTTTGCTAGTTATCAAAAAACTAGCAGGTACGCTCGGCACTTTTCCGGCCCAGCGTACCTGGTTTTCAATCCGCCACCATGGAGGCGGCGGATCCCATAGGAATCAATGGGAGTTTGACCATAGCGAAAGTACAAGTTCGCTGCTGACAGACATCCCATTGATTTCTATGGGAGATGTCTGCACCTAACACCCTAACATGTACCCTGAGTCTAAACACCACTAATCTGTGCCCCCTACACCGCCACAACTAAATAAAGTTATTACCCCCTAAACCGCCGCTCACGGAGCCCACCGCAAGCTACTCTATACATATTAACCCCTAAACTGCCACTCCCGGAGCCCACCGCAAGCTACTCTATACATATTAACCCCTAAACCGCCGCTCCCAGAGCCCACCGCAACTATAATATATGTATTAACCCCTAAACCGCCGCTCCCTGACGCAACCTATATTAAATTTATTAACCCCTAATCTGCCCCCCTACACCGTCGCCACCTATAATACATTTATTAACCCCTATCCTGCCCCCCACTACACCGCCGCCACTGTAATACATTTATTAACCCCTAAACCTAAGTCTAACACTAACCCTAACACCCCCCTAACTTAAATATTAATTAAATAAATCTAAATAATATTTCTATTATGAACTAAATTAATCCTATTTAAAACTAAATACTTACCTTTAAAATAAACCCTAATATAGCTACAATATAAATAATAATTATATTGTAGCTATCTTAGGATTTATTTTTATTTTACAGGCAAATTTCAATTTATTTTAACTAGGTACAATAGCTATTAAATAGTTATTAACTATTTAATAGCTTACCTAGCTAAAATAAAGAGAAATGTACCTGTAAAATAAAAACTAACCTAAGTTACAATTACACCTAACACTACACTATCATTAAAAAAATTATTCCTATTTAAAACTAAATACTTACCTGTAAAATAAACCCTAAGATAGCTACAATATAAATAATAAT
This sequence comes from Bombina bombina, assembly GCF_027579735.1. NCBI lineage: Eukaryota > Metazoa > Chordata > Amphibia > Anura > Bombinatoridae > Bombina > Bombina bombina. Next base: position 952,066,182 of record NC_069503.1, read on the forward strand.
TACATTGTAGCTATCTTAGGATTTATATTTATTTTACAGGTAACTTTGTATTTATTTTAGCTAGTTAGAATAGTTATTAAATAGTTATTAACTATTTAATAACTACCTAGCTAAAAGAAATACAAAATCACCTGTAAAATACTGTAAATAATGTAAACACTACACTATCATTAAATAAATGTCCTACAAATAACTACAATTAAATACAATTACATAAACTAACTAAAGTACAAAAAATAAAAAAAGCTAAGTTACAAAAAATAAAAAAAATAGGTTACAAACATTTTAAAAATATTACAACAATTTTAAGCTACTTACACCTAATCTAAGCCCCCTAATAAAATAACAAACCCCCCCAAAATAAAAAATGCCCTACCCTATTCTAAATTAAAAAAGTTCAAAGCTCTTTTACCTTACCAGCCCTTAAAAGGGCCATTTGTGGGGCATGCCCCAAAGAATTCAGCTCTTTTGCCTGTAAAAGAAAAATACAACCCCCCCCAACATTAAAACCCACCACCCACATACCCCTAATCTAACCCAAACCCCCCTTAAAATAACCTAACACTAATCCCCTGAAGATCATCCTACCTTTAGTCGTCTTCACTCAGCCGAGCCACCGATGGAACTGAAGAGGAGACCCGGACCGGCAGAAGTGATCCTCCAAGCGGTGCTGAAAAAAATCTTCCATCCGATGAAGTTATCCTCCAAGCGGCGCTGAAAAAGTCTTCCATCCGGGCGATGTCATCTTCCAAGAGGCACTGAAGAAGTCTTCTATCCGGGCGATGTCATCTTCCAAGCCGGGTCTTGAATCTTCATCCCGCCGACGCGGAACATCCTTCTTTACCGACGGACTACCGACGAATGAAGGCTCCTTTAAGGGACGTCATCCAAGATGGCGTCCCTTCAATTCCGATTGGCTGATAGGATTCTATCAGCCAATCGGAATTAAGGTAGGAAAAATCTGATTGGCTGATTGAATCAGCCAATCAGATTCAAGTTCAATCCGATTGGCTAATCCAATCAGCCAATCAGATTGAGCTCGCATTCTATTGGCTGTTTCGATCAGCCAATAGAATGCAAGATCAATCTGATTGGCTGATTGGATCAGCCAATCGGATTGAACTTGAATCTTTTAATTTAGAATAGGGTAGGGCATTTTTTTATTTTGGGGGGGTTTGTTATTTTATTAGGGGGCTTAGATTAGGTGTAAGTAGCTTAAAATTGTTGTAATATTTTTAAAATGTTTGTAACCTATTTTTTTTATTTTTTGTAACAGTTTTTTCTATTTTTTGTACTTTAGTTAGTTTATGTAATTGTATTTAATTGTAGTTATTTGTAGGTCATTTATTTAATGATAGTGTAGTGTTAGGTAGTTATTACATAGTTAATAACTATTTAAAGGGACACTGAACCCAAATTTGTTCATTTGTAATTCAGAAAGAGCATGCAATTTTAAGCAACTTTTTAATTTACTCCTATTATCATTTTTTCTTCGTTCTCTTGCTATCATTATTTGAAAAAGAAGGCATCTAAGCTTTTTTTTGGTTTCAGTACTCTGGACAGCACTTTTTTATTGGTGGATGAATTTATCCACCAATCAGCAAGGACAACCCAGGTTGTTCACCAAAAAAAACCCAAAAAATCTAAACTTACATTCTTGCATTTCAAATAAAGATACCAAGAGAATTAAGAAAATTTGATAATAGGAGTAAATTAGAAATTTGCTTAAAATTTCACGCTCAATCTGAATCACAAAATTAAATTTTTGGGTACAGTGTCCCTTTAATAACTATTCTAACTAGCTAAAATAAATACAAAGTTACCTGTAAAATAAATATAAATCCTAAGATAGCTACAATGTAATTATTATTTATATTGTAGCTATCTTAGGGTTTATTTTACAGGTAAGTATTTAGTTTTAAATAGGAATAATTTATTTAATGATAGTGTAGTGTTAGGTGTAATTGTAACTTAGGTTAGTTTTTATTTTACAGGTACATTTCTCTTTATTTTAGCTAGGTAAGCTATTAAATAGTTAATAACTATTTAATAGCTATTATACCTAGTTAAAATAAATTGAAATTTGCCTGTAAAATAAAAATAAATCCTAAGATAGCTACAATATAATTATTATTTATATTGTAGCTATATTAGGGTTTATTTTAAAGGTAAGTATTTAGTTTTAAATAGGATTAATTTAGTTCATAATAGAAATATTATTTAGATTTATTTAATTAATATTTAAGTTAGGGGGGTGTTAGGGTTAGTGTTAGACTTAGGTTTAGGGGTTAATAAATGTATTACAGTGGCGGCGGTGTAGTGGGGGGCAGGATAGGGGTTAATAAATTTATTATAGGTGGCGACGGTGTAGGGGGGGCAGGATAGGGGTTAATAGGTATAATGTAGGTGGCAGCGGTGTCCGGGAACGGCGGTTTAGGGGTTAATACATTTATCAGAGTTGCGGCAGGGTCTAGGAGCGGCGGTTTAGGGGTTAATACATTTATCAGAGTTGCGGTAGGGTCTAGGAGCGGCGGTTTAGGGGTTAATAACTTTATTTAGTTGCGGGGGGGCTCCGGGGGCGCCGGTATAGGGGGTAGAACAGTGTAGTTAGTGTGAGTGCTTAGTGACAGGCTAGCAATAAAGCTGGGAAAAAGCCGAAGAGCAGCGAGATCGGATGAGTGATAACTCTCACAGTCCACTGCTCATCGCCCCATGGCTTTTTGACAGCTTTATTTGATAACTTAGGCGAAATTTTTCAGATCCGCGGCGGCGATGTGAGGCGAGCTTAGGCGGGCGTATTGGGCTGGCGAAGGCAGGAAAGTTGACACGTTGATAACTACCCCCCAGTGTGTCTAAAATAATTTTAAGTACATGTACACTTACCTCATTAGGACTGATGTTTCTAAATGTGAGTGGATTTTATGTATTAGTGTATATTTGTTTTAATAAACATACTACACTATTTGAGGTACCTTTCTTTTCTATATGGGGTATTGTGTACATGGATTTATGAGGGGCAACTAAGAGGAGAGTTTCCACTTACTTCAACAGGCATGGGAGTCATGGAAACCAATCTGGGAAGCAGAGATTTCCTCTCACATACAGAGTTTTTTCCTTACCTCATTCTATTGAGGTAGAGTCATGTAAGTTTCACAATATTGTAAAATTAATATTCTTTTTACTTTATTTTTAAAAGATCTGCTTTCTATTACTCATCCAAGAACAGGTGATTCTCTTTCAAATGAGGGTTCTTTGAGTTTTGTAGCTGCTATGTGAGCTGAGATTGAGGGGTTTTACGTACATCCAAGAACAAGCTGTGAAAGGATTTGTAAAACTCATTACTTAATTGAACAACTTTAAAACAATTAAAATGTCTAAGAGCTTTAGGCAGTGCGGTCTTGCACATTTTGGCGATCAATCGCCTTACTGATAGACAATTCTATTTGTTTTAAAGTTGTTCAATAACGGAATAGAGTTTTTATAAATCCCTTCACGACTTGTTCTTGGATTATACTCAATGGAGATCACATAGGGATTTGGCAACTTATTCCTTTACCGGAGACCAGTATACCTGCATAGTGATTTAGTAGGGAGCAGTGCACACGAGTGATGTCATCAGCAGTGCCAACTGGTCGGACGCTGAAAGCCAGAGCTGCATAGTGAAACAGTTTTCCCTGCATGGGAAATGTTGGATCCTGGGGATGCCAAGTGGGGCAGAGAGGAACAGCCAGCAAGTAAGTATGTTGTTTTATAATTATTATGCTATTTGCAATTTTGATGCCCTTTTGCAGATGACTCTTTTATAGATTTTTAAGTACAGCTGACAGTTTATTAGAGACTAAGCTACAAGCATGTCAGTATGCATGTATCTCCCTACTATCATCCATATTCATTAACAATATTTATTTTGCATTGAATATTAACTGAACCTTGCAGCAGTTTCTGTTTTTTGTATTTTTGTTCGAAGTACATTCCCCCCATCCAGTTCCCTTGGAGATTCCAGCTCTTCCTGATTCCACCTCTTTGTGACGTCTCTACATGCATATGTGGTGATGTCACTGGCACTCCTATGAAGCCTGGGAGTGCCACCCACTAGCCCACCAATGATCCCAGGTCCTGTAGTCAGGGAGATCAGTAAAAACAGTGTTTGAGAAGGGCTTGTCATGCACCTACAGCAAGAAATGCACCTACAGGTAGCAATATGTATGACGAGAACAATTCAACATTCGCATAGAAGGGGTTAACAACCCCTGAGTGCTGGGAAATTAGGCTTTCATAAACCCAAACAATTTAAATGAAAGCAATAAAAGCAGACTTTTCTATATCTTGGCCTATAACCTGGACAACACTTACCAGGTGAGACATCTTCTTGGTGAGGGAGTGGACAGGAAACAAACCACATACCCTTTTCCTATATTCTGCATACCTTATTCCTTGCTTGTTCATCACAGGATGACTGAATAAGGGTGGGACCATAATAATTAATGTCTAGGTTATAGGCCAATTTTTGTTGTTTTAATTTCTAATTTTATTGGAATAACCATAGCCAATACTTAAGAGGTGAGACAAGTGCAAAGCAGTAAAATAATACGGTTGGAAAAAATGACCCAAAATCTATATGCAAAAAAGAAACATATATTTGGTTAATACAGAAAACAGAATCTTCCTACCAAACAGCAAGATTACAAGTTTTGGGGTACGACTATACTGCTGAAAAATTGGCCATTGCATGCAGAATATGCAGGTCTCCTGTATTAAAAGTTGCGGCAGTACGGCTATTCCGCTAGCATGTTAGCCTTTATGCAACTCTCCATTCCACACTCAAAAAATGGCTTTTGAGTGCGGGATTTTCATTGCGCCTGTATTACAGGTTGTACGTTATAGTTATACCACCATGATCCATTTCGCTATTTGAGACCAGTAGTTATGGATTTCACAAAACTCATAAAAAAAATGTTACAAAGTATACTAGCATCCATAAACTACACTATTAACCCCTAAACCGCCATCCACACGCATCGCAAATAATATAATAAACCTATAAACCCCTAAACTGCTGCCCACCCACAACGCTACTACTTTAATAAACCTGTTAAATCCTAGACCGCCGGCCCCCCACATCGCTACTACTTTAATAAACCTATTAACCCCTAAAATGCTGGCCCCCCACATCGCTACTACTATAATAAACCTATTAACCACTAAACCGCTGCATCCCACATCGCTACTACTATAATAAAACTATTTAAAAATTAAAGGGAAAGTCAAGTCCAAAAAAAACCTTCATGATTCAAATAGGGCATGAAATTTTAAACAACTTTCCAATTTACTTGTATCACCAATTTTGCTTTGTTCCCTTGGTATTCTTAGTTGAAAGCTAAACCGAGGAGGCTCATATGCTAATTTCTTAGACCTTGAAGACTGCCTCTAATCTAAATGCATTTTGACCACTAAATGGCATTAGTTCATGTGTTTCATATACATAACATTGAGCTCATGCACGTGAAGTGACCTAGGAGTGAGCACCGATTATTTTTCGTAATTTCAGTGTTTTTGTTTTTTTTGGTAATGTTACATTTTTTTATTTTTTGTTTATTTAATTTTCTTAAAATAGTTATGTTAGGTTTATTTATAGTTTAATCTAGCTTTTTTTATTTCACAGGTAATTTTTATTTATTTTAAGATAGTTATATTGTAAATGTAATTTAAAGTATTGGGGATAGTTAGGTTTAGGGGTTAATAGTTAAATTTAGTGTGTTGCGATGTGGGGGGTCGGCGGTTTGGGGGTTATCAGTTTTATTATAGTAGTAGCCATGTGGAAGGCAAGCAGTTTAGGGGTTAATAGTTTTTTTTATAGTAGTAGCGATGTGGGGGCGGTGGTTAAGGGGTTAATAGTTTTATTCTAGTAGTAGTGATGTGGGGGGCCAGCGATTTAGGGGGTTAATAGTTTTATTATAGTAGTAGCGGTGTGGGGGCAGCGATTTAGGGGTTAATAGTTTTATTATAGTAGTAGCGATATGGGGGGCCGACGGTTTAGGGGTTAAAAGGGTTAATTTAGGTGTTGGCGATGCGGAGGCAGCAGTTTAGGGGTTAATAACTTTATTTAGTGATGGCGATGTCGGGGGGCGTCAGATTAGGTGTATTTAGACTATGGGTTTATGTTAGGGTGTTAGGTTTTTACATAACTTTCTTTTCTCCATAGATATCAATGGGGATTGCGTTACGGTGATCACCATTCCGCGATCACAGGTGTTTTTTTTCTAACACTTTCTCTCCATTTATATCTATGGGGTAAAAACGTGCACAAGCACGTAAAGTCAGGCTTATCGCACCATATGGCACAACAAATGAAGGTTTTTCAGTAACTTGTAACGGCAGCGCTATAGAGAGTGATATTGCTAAAAAATTTTAGGTTATTTACGCACCCGGTTTAGAGCACAACTTAGTTTGCTGCAGAGGGTTGTAAAATATCCAACTTTTAAAGGGACAGAGTATACACCAATTTTCATATAACTGCATGTAATAGACACTACTATAAAGAATAATATGCACAGATACTGATAATCAAGTATAAAACAGTTTAAAAACGTACTTAGAAGCTTCCAGTTTAGCTCTGTTTAAAAGGTTACTGGGACACCCACTGCAAGTGGGAAATAGCAGACACTCACCCCCTCCCCTTTCCTTTGCATATGAAAAGACCCTTTACACAAACAGAAGCAAGCTGGAGTAGGTATATGTTGGTATTCTCCTAAAACTTTGGGGCTTGGTTAGGAGTCTGAAAATCAGAGCAATGTTATTTAAAAATAAGCAAAACTATCCATTGAAGAAAAATAAAAAAATTGTATGGGCTATATAAATGGATCATCTACAAAACATTTATGCAAAAATCTAGTGTATAATGTTCCTTTAATGAACCAAAAAGATGTGAAGAGTCTTCCAGATTACTGTCTGACAGATAACAGACTGATGCATCACTGTGTATCATCCCTGAGCCTATTTGGAACTGGAAGCTTGTTATCTATAAACATTTGTAATACACTGAGCAATTCAGGAGGAAATAGCAGTTTAGCAGGTAGCTGACATTTTATGATGGTGTTGGGTATAACAAATAGATGATTGGTCTTTCTTAAATCTTTTTTTCTGTCAACGTAATAATGGAGGCAACATACCACATCCAGAGTATACAATGGCTTCCTATCAACTAGTTTTTATGTATAACAAAACAATGGTAAATCAATATCCTTGGAGGAATGAAAATCTGATACCACATTTAGCCAAATTTATTTTGCAAAAACTCTGCTAGAGTTAAAGTGATGGTAAATCCTAGCATTTGCGAAACGCTAGGATTTACCAGTGGAACAAATAAAGGGGACTTTCAGTCATGAAGTATAAAATACTTCATGCTGAAAGTTCCTTTATTTATTTGAAACGTTCATCGCACTGAGCTCCTCAGGCAGACCACGGTAGAACGCTATTTTGCTGTGAGGGCCAGCTGTCACCAAGCAAAAGAAAAAAAATTGTTAAAAAAACACCCATCAGGCAAACAACATAGCATATTCGCATTAGCAAATGTGAAATATTTACAGTAAATACATAGTTAAAATATTTATTAAATATGAATATTGCATAAATATGTTTTAAATATTGCATAAATATGTTTTATTATGTTTTCATCTAGACATGTGCATTTCGTTTCTGGAGAATTCGGACGAAAAAAAACATAGAAATGCACTCAACTAGGCTTAGAACTGAAGCTGGAAATATTTCCCTGCTTAGTCCCTCCTTACTTCCAGGGTACAAACTCTTTCTGCACACTATGCCTTTCACAATGGTAAAATCTCCTGTAGCATATCAGTCTGACCCTGCCAAATGACAGTCCAGCACCGAAATACCAGGCAAATCTCCTTTGAACAAGGGAAAACAAACAAACCCCAGACGTACGTTTCGGCCTCTATGGGCCTCGGCAGTGAGGTGCAGTTGCATCCCGCTAAGGCATGTGTGCAAGGAGGCCACGTCTGGTTACCCATTTTACTCTTAAGGTGACCTAAGAGCATTTGCATAAACACAGAAAAAAAATAGAGATTTTGGCCAATTCGGAGATTCGGATGCATTTGAATTTCCCAATCGGCACATCCCGAAAAATTCAGAAAATGAATAAATTAGTTTACGAATTTTAGGATCCATTATTCATATTCAGAATTTTTCATTGCTCTATGTAGTAAACCGCAGTACACACTAACTCTAAGTCTCTAAATCATTAAATAAAGATATTAACCCCTAAACCGCCATTCCCCGACATTGCCGACACTAACTAAACCTATTAACCCCTAAACCGCCGTTACAAAACATTGCCGACACTAACTAAACATATTAACCCCTAAACCGCCGTTCCTAAAAATCTCAGACACAAACTAAACCTATTAACCCTTAAATGGCACTCCCCTCCACATCGTCAACACTACATAACCTATTAACCCCTATACCGCACCCCCCCCACATCGCCAACACTAAATAAACCTATTATCCCGTAAGCCGCAGTTCCCTGACATCGCTGACACTAACTAAATCACTAAATAAAGCTATTCACCTATAATCCGCCGTTCCCCGACATCGCCAACACAAACTAAACCTATTAACCCCTAAACCGCCGTCTAAAAACATCACCGACACAAACTAAACCTATTAACCCATAAACCGCCGTTCCCAAACATCCCCAAAACTAACTAAACCTATCAACCCCTTAACCGCTGTCTAAAAACATCACAGACACAAACTAAACCTATCAACCCCTAAACCGCCATTCCCAAACATCCCTAAAACGAACTAAATCTATTAACCCCTAAACTGCCGTCTAAAAACATCACCGACACAAACTAAACCTATTAACCCCTAAACTGCTTTTCTCAAACATCCCCAAAACTAACTAAACATATCAACCCCTAAGCCGCCGTTCAGAAACATCGCCGTCACGAACTAAACCTATTAACCCCTAAACCGCCATTCCCAAACATTCCCAAAACAAACTAAACCTTTTAACCCCTAAACCGCTTTTCCCAAACATCACCAACACTAACTAAATCTATTAACCCCTAAACCGCCGGCCCCCACATCGCAACAACCTAAATTAAACTATTTTAACCCCTAAACCTAACACCCCCCCTAACTTTAACATAATTAAAATACACCTAAATTAAAGTTACAAATTATTAACTAACTACCTTTTTAAAACTAAATATAAACTTACCTGTGAAATAAAAGTAAAACCTTAGCTGCCTTACACTAAAACCTAACATTACAAAAATAAAAAAACTACCATTACAATTATTCCTATTCTAATACCACTTTTTGTAAAAAAAAAAAAAACCCACCCCAAAGCCACCCTTAAAAGGGTCTTTTGTAGGGCATTGCCCTAAAGAAATCATCTCTTTTGCTAAAAAATAAAAACAACCCCCCTAACATACAAACCCCCACCCCCCAAACCCACAAAATAAAAGAAACACTATAAAAAAACTTAACCTACCCATTGCCCAGAAAAGGGCATTTGTATCGGCATTGCCCTTCAAATGGCATTCAGCTTTTTTACTGCCCTTAAAAGGGCATTCAGCTCTTTTAAGAGTGCCCATTAGCCCTAATCTAAAAAAAAAAACCACCCCAAAAATAATAAAAACACATTACAAAAAATAACAAACAATTAATCAAAAATAATAAAAATGATTCCTATTCTAATACCCTTTTTTTAAACAAAAAAAAAAAAAAAAAACACCCCAAAATAAAAAAAAATCCCTAATCTATAAAAAACTACCAATAGTCCTTTAAATGGCCTTTTGTAGAGCAATGGCCTAAAGAAAACATAAATTATGCTTAACTGATAATTTCGTTTCCATCATGGGGAGGAGAGTCCACGGCTTCATTTATTACTTGGGGGAAGACAGCCCAGCCAAAGGCTTAAATACCTCCCCCATTTCCCTCATCCCCCAGTCATTCTGCAGAAGGAACAGTAGGAGAAATATCAGGGTATAAATGGTGCCAGAAGAACAAAACTAAATTTAGGTCTGCCCACCGGAGCAACGGGCGGGAGCCGTAGACTCTCCTCCCCGCTATGGAAACAAAATTATCAGGTAAGCAAATTTATGTTTTCCATCTAAAGGGGAGGAGAGTCCACGGCTTCATTCATTACTTGTGGGAACAAATACCCAAGCTCTAGAGGACACTGAATGAAAAAACGGATGGGCAAAGAAGGCAGACCCTAATCTGAGGGTACCACAGCCTGTAACACCTTTCTCCCAAAAACTGCTTTCACCGAAACAAAAACATCAAATTTGGAAAATTTGGAAAAGTATATAAGGAGGACCAGGTAGCCGCCTTACAAATCTGCTCCATAGAGGCCTCATTCTTGAAGGCCCAAGAAGAAGCCACAGCTCTAGTCAAATGAGCCGTGATCCTCTGAGGAGGCTTATGTTCCACTGTCTCATAGGCTAAGCGAATCAAGCTCCTCAACCAAAAGAACAAAGAAGTTGAAGAGGCCTTTTGCCCCTTGTGCTTCCCTACATATACCACAAAAAGAGATGAAGATTGTCTGAAATCCTTCGTAGCCTGAAGATAAAACTTCAAGACTCGAACCACGTTCAAATTATTAAATAACCTCTCCTTAGTAGAAGAGGGGTTAGGACACAAAGAAGGAACAACTATTTCCCGATTGATGTTACGGTTAGACACAACTTTGGGAAGAAATCCCAAACCAATGCAAAGAACAGCCTTATTGGCGTGAAAAACCAAATAAGGAGGCTCAAATTGCAAGGCCACCAACTCAGAGACTCTGTGAGCCGATGCAATAGCCAACAGAAAAAGAACCTTCCAGGAAAGAATCTTAATGTCAATAGAGTGCATAGGTTCAAACAGAACCCTCTGCAACACCTTCAGAACCAAGTTTAAGCTCCAAAAAGGAGTGGACTGTTTAAAAACAGGCCTGATTCTAGACAGAGCCTGAACAAAAGACTAAATATCAGGAAGCTCAGGGAGCCTCCTATGCAACAAAACAGATAAAGTCAAAATCTGTCCCTTCAAGGAACTGGCAGCTAACCCCTTCTCCAGATCATCCTGGAGAAAGGACAGAATCCTAGATACCTTAACCTTGTACCAAGGATATCCATGTTTGTCACACCAGGACAAGTTCTCCACACCTTATGACAGATGCGATGAGTGACCGGCTTCCTAGCCTGAACAAGAGTATCAATCACTCTCTCAGAAAACCCTCTCCTGGCCAAGACTAAGCATTCAATCTCCTCACAGTCAGCCTCAGAGAATCTAGATTTTGATGTTGAAAGGGACCATGTACCAACAGATCCTTGCGACAGGGTAACCTCCATGGAGGAGAAGATGACATCCCCACCACATCCGCAAACCACGTCCTCCGTGGCCATGACGGAGCAATCCGAATCGCTGAAGCTTGCTCCTGCTTGATGCGGGCCACTACATGAAGTAGAATTGGCAACAGTGGAAAAATGTAATCTAGGTTCAACCCCCATGTCTATCAGCTCTGCCTGGGGATCCCTGGACTGCAATCCATATCTGGTTAGCTTGCAATTGAGTCTGGACGCCATGGGATATATCTCCGGCGTCCCCCATCTGAGACAAATCTCCGCAAACATTTCGGGATGAAGAGACCATTTCCCCGGATGGAAGGATTGCCTGCTGAGAAAATCCGCTTCCCAGTTGTCCACACCCGGAATGTGTATTGCTGAGAGCAAGCAGCTGTGGGCCTCTGTCCATTCCAGTATCCGAGAAACCTCCCTCATTGCCAGAGAGCTTCTCGTCCCCCCCCTGGTGGTTGATGTAAGCCACCGAAGTAATGTTGTCTGTCTGGAACCTGATGAAGTTGAACAACCCCAGGAGAGGCCACGCCTTCAGAGCATTGTAGATCGCTCGAAGTTCCAGAATATTGATCAGAAGGAGAGACTCTTCTCGAGACCACTTTCCCTGTGCCTCCTGGCACCCCAAACAGCACCTCACCCTGATAGACTCCCCTCCGTGGTCACAATCTCCCAGGACGGTCTTAGGAAGGATGTCCGCTGGGACAGTTGTTGTGGACGGATCCACCAAGAAAGGGAATACCTCATCCGAACGTCCAGAGCAATCTGTTGGGATAGATCTGAATGATCGCCGTTCCACTGACTCAATATGCACAGCTGAAGAGGTCTGAGATAGTGATGTCTGAACTGTTCGCCCGCGAACGGTTCCCTGCAAACATAGCTTGTTCGCGTTCGCCACTGCGGGCGAACATATGCGATGTTCGATCCGCCCCCTATGTGTCATCATTGAGGAAACTTTGACCCTGTATGTCACAGCCTTCTGACACATTAGAGCCAATCAGCAGCAGACACTCCCTCACAGACCCTCCCAGCTCCTTGGCAGCAGCCATTTTAGACTCATTACAATCTTGCTTTCTTAGTGAGAGGAGCTTTAGTGTTGCTGCTGCTGACATAATAGGGAAATAGATAGCTAGGATAGTGTATTTAGTGTCCACTACAGTCCTGAAGGACTCATCTCATTTCTGCTGCAAGGACAGCACCCCAAAAAGCCCTTTTTAGGGCTATAACTTCAGTCGTTTTTTGTTTTTTTTCTTTGTATTTTTATTTGCATTTGCCTGGCTTTCAGCCTGTGTGTGAGGCTCACAGCATATACTGTGATTAGTGCCACCACTGATATCTGCTTAACATTAGTTTAAATTTAACCAACAAAAATTTGAAATTATTTTGCTAGTGTAATTTATTTTCATTTTCTATCAGGCCTGTGTGTTTCTGACTTACAGAGCATGCTGTGGTTAATTGCTGCCCTACCTAGGCTAGCAGCCATGACTCATATGTGCTTAACCTTTTTTTAAATTAAAAAAAAAACCTTTAAATCATTTTGCTAGTGTAATCTAATTTTATTTTCTATCAGGCCTGTGTGTTTCTGACTTACAAAGCATACTGTGGTTAATTGCTGCCCTACCTAGGCTAGCAGCCACGACTCATATGTGCTTAACCTTTTTTTAAATAAAAAAAACCTTTTAATCATTTTGCTAGTGTAATCTAATTTTATTTTCTATCAGGCCTGTGTGTTTCTGACTTACAGAGCATACTGTGGTTAATTGCTGCCCTACCTAGGCTAGCAGCCATGACTCATATGTGCTTAACCTTTTTTTAAATTAAAAAAAAAACCTTTAAATCATTTTACTAGTGTAATCTAATTTTATTTTCTATCAGGCCTGTGTGTTTCTGACTTACAGAGCATACTGTGGTTAATTTCTGCCCTACCTAGGCTAGCAGCCACGACTCATATGTGCTTAACCTTTTTTTAAATAAAAAAAAAACTTTTAAATCATTTTGCTAGTGTAATCTAATTTTATTTTCTATCAGGCCTGTGTGTTTCTGACTTACAGAGCATACTGTGGTTAATTGCTGCCCTACGTAGCAGCCAGCCAGTGCCACCACTCATATCTGCTGAACATTATTTTAAAGTTAAAAAAAAAACTTTTAAATTATTTTGCTAGTGTAATCTAATTTCATTTTCTATCAGGCCAGTGTGTTTCTGACTTACACAGCATACTGCGGTGTGGTTAATTGCTGCCCTACCTACCAGCCACGACTCATATCTGCTTTACATTATTTTAAAGTTAAAAAATTTTTTTAACACAACCTAGTTACCATGGGTCCCAGACAGCATGTTTTGTTATTATACTTTGTCAGGGTAATCATGCAGGCCATATAGACCTCCCTTGATAAGGGGAGTAACAGGGATTACAGTTCTAAGAATAGTTTTACTTAACACAACCTAGTTACCATGGATCCCACACCAAATGTTTTGTTGTTATACTTTGTCAGGGTAATCATGAAGGCCATATAGACCTCCACCGAAAGGGGGAGTAAGAGGGATTAAACTGCTAAGAAAAGTTTTACTTAACACAACCTAGTTACCATGCGTCCCAGACAGCATGTCTTGTTGTTATATTTTGTCAGGGTAATCATGCAGGCCATATAGACCTCCCCCGATAGGAGGAGTTACAGGGATGAAAGTGCTAAGAATAGTACTACTTAACACAACCTAGTTACCATGGGTCCCAGACCGCATGTTTTGTTATTATACTTTGTCAGGGTAATCATGCAGGCCATATAGACCTCCCTTCATAGGGGGAGTAACAGGTATTAAAGTTCTAAGAATAGTACTACTTAACACAACCTAGTTACCATGGGTCCCACACCGCATGTTTTGTTGTTATACTTTGTCAGGGTAATCATGAAGGCCATATAGACCTCCACCGAAAGGGGGAGTAAGAGGGATTAAACTGCTAAGAAAAGTTTTACTTAACACAACCTAGTTACCATGCATCCCAGACAGCATGTCTTGTTGTTATATTTTGTCAGGGTAATCATGCAGGCCATATAGACCTCCCCCGATAGGAGGAGTTACAGGGATGAAAGTGCTAAGAATAGTACTACTTAACACAACCTAGTTACCATGGGTCCCAGACCGCATGTTTTGTTATTATACTTTGTCAGGGTAATCATGCAGGCCATATAGACCTCCCTTCATAGGGGGAGTAACAGGGATTAAAGTTCTAAGAATAGTACTACTTAACACAACCTAGTTACCATGGGTCCCACACCGCATGTTTTGTTGTTATACTTGGTCAGGGTAATCTTGCAGGCCATATAGACCTCCACCGAAAGGGGGAGTAAGAGGGATTAAACTGCTAAGAAAAGTATTACTTAACACAACCTAGTTACCATGGGTCCCAGCCCGCGTGTCTTGTTGTTATACTTTGTCATGGTAATCATGCAGGCCATATAGACCTCCCCTGATAGGAGGAGTTACAGGGCTGAAAGTGCTAAGAATAGTACTACTTAACACAACCTACTTACCATGGGTCCCAGACCGTATGTTTAATTATTATACTTTGTCAGGGTAATTATATATCTAACAAATCTATCTATTTATCTTCTATCGATTCTATCTAACTATCAATCTATGTATATCTATCTATCCTATCTATCTATCTATCTCGTGTCCGGACTGTTTTGAGACAGCCACTTGTGTTTTTGAAAAATTTGAAGTAGGAGGACAGACCAATCATCTTATTCCATCTCCCTGTTCCAAAAATGCAGGCCATATAGACCTCCCCCGATAGGGGGAGTAACAGGTTGTAGTAAACTGCTAAAAATAGTACTACTTAACACACCACGGGTCCCAGACCGCATGTCTTATTGTTATACTCTGTCAGGGAAATTATATATCTTTCAAATATATCTATTTATCTATCAAATCGATCTAACTATCAAACATATCTATCAAATGTATATTGCATCTATTGATCGATGTAATTTATATCTATAGAATGTATATTACATCTTTTGATTGATCTAATTCATATCTATCAAATGAAAACAAAAATGTCAGGGTTTTTGTACTCCCTGAAGAGGTGCGCTCACGGATGGAGAAATGAATGTGAAAAAATGTCCGAAGTAACGGCAGCTCTTCCGAGGATTTCAGATGCGAGGAGGAGATCTATAGTAGAGATAAGAAGGCGCCAAACATAGGGTGATATCGTCACTAACCGGCAATACACTAAGGTAGCAGGCAGATTTATTTAAAATGTCCTTTTAAGGACATTTTAAATAAATTGTTTTTATAGTACCTCGTTGGAGTGGGTCTCCTTTTTACCCCCTATTCTAACCAGCAATTTCCAGTGTTCGTAGTGTATGGGACACCTGTTTTGTCTACACTGTTGCTACTCAGCTCATTCGGAAGCTCAGAAGAAAGGTGTGTGTGCCTAACGGATCGTGATTGGCCAGACGACTCACGTGACCGTTGGAGGCTCGTTGTACGCCATTGTTTGGTCTTCCGGGCGACAGTTGAGGTCCCGGTCTGTGTTACTAGGCACATCGTGGTGCCGCTCTGTTTGTAAGTATTCCATCTGCCTGCTACCTTAGTGTATTGCCGGTTAGTGACGATATCACCCTATGTTTGGCGCCTTCTTATCTCTACTATATATCTATCAAATGTATATTGCATCTTTGGATCGATAACATTCGTATCCATCAAATGGATATTGCATCTATTGATCGATGTAATTCGTATCTATCAAATGTATATTGCATCTATTGATCTATGTAATTTGTATCGATCATATGTATATTGCATCGATTGAGCTATGTAATCTATGTATCTATCTATCAAATCTATCTCGTGGTTGTGCAAATGGACTGTTTGCGGTTGTTAGCGGTGCGTTACACTTGGAGTTTGGTCTGTCACTGTGAAGCGGGTGTAACCCTTACACTACCTGATCGATACGAAATCATAACTGATGTTTTAAAGCACGTTATTGCAAACAATTTAGGAATGTTAGGTGATTTAGGCCCTTTATGGGTTAAAAGCAGAAGCAGACTCTGCATCAACTATGTAATTTTCCATGGGAGTTTTGACATGGATCCCCCTCCAACATGCCACAGTCCTGTTGTTAGTCCCCTTGAAACAACTTTTCCATCACTATTGTGGCCAGAAAGAGACCTTGTAGGTTTTAAAGTTCGCCTGCCTATTGAAGTCAATGGCCGAAATTTTTAAGTTTGCGACATCACTAGTCTGAGATGGAACCTGGCGAATGGAATGACATCGATGCTGGACACCATGTACCCAATCACCTCCATATGTGAGAAATATCGTCATGGATATAGAATCTATTATCGTCCCCAGGAACTCCCCCCTGTTGCTGGGAATCAGGGAGCTCTTTCCTGAGTTTATGTTCCAACCTTGAGATTCAAGTAAAAGAAGAAGGGCCCTCGAGTGATCCCCTCTGTGAGACTGAATGACGGCGCCTGGACTAAGATGCCGTCCAGATAGGACGCCAAAGCAATGTCTCTGAATCTGGCTACTGCAAGTAGCGCCCCCAGAACCTTTGTAAAGACTCTCGGGGCCGTCGCCAAACCAAAGGGAAGGGCCACAAACTGGAAATGTTGGTCCAGAAACGCAAATCTCAGGAACCTGAAGTGATTCCTGTGAATCGGCACATGAAGGTAGGCATCCCTCAAGTCTATTGTCGTCATGAACTGACCCTCTTGAACTAGGGGCAGAATAGATCTGATTGTTTCCATTTTGGTCCAGAAACGCAAATCTCAGGAACCTGAAGTGATTCCTGTGAATCGGCACATGAAGGTAGGCATCCTTCAAGTCTATTGTCATCATGAACTGACCCTCTTGAACTAGGGGCAGAATAGATCTGATCATTTCCATTTTGAACGATGGAACAGCCAGAAATTTGTTTAAACATTTTAGGTCTAGAATCTGGAGGAACGTGCCCTCCTTCTTTGGGACCACGAAAAGGTTTGAATAGTACCCTAGACCCCTTTCTGCTGGGGGTACTGGTCCAAGAGAAGAGAGATCCCTCACACATTCTAGAAAGGCTTCTCTCTTTTCCGGTCTAGAAGACAGATTTGACAGGAGGAATCTGCCCCTGGGCAGATGAGATCTGAACCTTATCCTGTATCCCTGGGCGACAACCTCCAGAACCCAAGGGTCCTGAACATCCTGCAACCAGGCCTCTGAGAAGAGAGATATCTGCCCCCTACTTGGTCCGGAGACTGGTCAGGGGCCGCCCCTTCATGCCGACTTTGTTTGGGTGGGCTTCTTGTTCTGCTTGGACTTATTCCAAGACTGAGTTGACTTCCAAGTACCCTTGGACTGATCTGCTTTAGCGGCGGACTGCTGACATTGGGCATTGTCCACATAAAAGGGACGAAAAGTAGATCTCTTGGGCTTAACCTTCTTATCCTGCGGTAGGAAAGTACCCTTGCCTCCCGTAACCGTGGATATGATTGAGTTCAATCCTGGACTGAACAGGATCTTTCCTTGAAAGGGAAGGGATAGCAGTCTGGACTTAGAGGTCATGTCAGCAGACCACGACTTTAGCCACAGAGCCCTGCGGGCTAGTACGGAAAAACCTGATACCTTAGCATTCAGGTGAATAATTTGCATATTGGCATCACAAATAAAAGAATTAGCGACCCTTAAGGCCTTAATTCTATCCGGTATCTCGTCGAGGAGAGTCTCCCTCTCAACCATGTCAGACAGAGATTCGCACCAATATGTCGCAGCTCCGGACACCGTGGCTACCGCCGCTGCCGACTGAAAAACAAACCCGTTTGTTGAAACATCTTCCTTAATATGTTTTCTGTTTTTTATCCATGGGCTCTTTAAACGACGAACTTTCCTCAAGAGGAATCATCATCCGCTTTGTGAGTGTAGAGATAGCACCATCCACCTTAGGGACAGTCCCCCATAGCCCGAGCTGAGAGTCCGGGACGGGGAACAGTTTCTTAAAGGAAGAAGAAGGGCAAAAGGAAGAACCTAATCTCTCCCATTCATTCTTAATAATGTTAGCCATCTTAACAGGAACCGGGAAGGTCTGATGCACCACCCTGTCCTCATATACTTTATCAAGCTCAGGAATCGAATTGTTCCTCCGGTAGTTTTGGTAGTTTTGGTTCCGGAACCTCGAGGGTAGCAAGCACCTGCTTCAACAAAAAGCGCAAATTTTCTATTCTAAACCTAAAGTCAGGCTCCTCAGGAGTTGGAGCTTTAGAAGAACCCAGAAGGAACATCGTCCAAAGAGTCGGAGTCATCCTCGTCAGCAGATAATCTTTCGGAAATATCCATTTTACCTTACGCTTGTGCTTGGCAGAACGTGGTAAAACACTAATCACCTTAGAGACTGTCATTTGCAGTTGATCCGCAAAATCTGATGGCCAACGGATCTCTCCCGTAGGAGAAATAGTCATGCCCTGTGGCGCTGCATGTGTACTCGGAGATGAATATAGGGAATGCACCTCACGGGACACGGAACCCTCAGAGATGGACAGCTCAGTAGTACTAGACATCCTTTTCTTTCTAGATGTTGTGACTTTATCAAGGCATGTGGAACATAGTTGAGCAGGCGGATCTACCGGAATCTCCTAACAATAAACACAATTACTAGACTTAGTAATTACTAGACTTAGTTAAAGTTAACGTGTCAGAGTCCTCCATAGCTTACGGCTTTATTACAGACTAGTTATAACATATAAAAAATGGCACCTTTATAACCTCCAATGGCTGAGGCACTCACTACCTCCTATGACCCGGACTACAGAAACCGTTACGTCTCCTGCACCACCAGTCAAGTAAGGAAGCCTATTAGGCCACACCCGATCAGAAGGAATGTTTTGCAGGACCGCCCATGCACTAGGAAGAAAATGCGCCAAATCTGCTGTGCAAATACTTCCGGAATGAAACTAAAGTCCACCCATTGCCAGAGACTCATCTCACACATATCGCAGCAATGACGCAATAAACAATATTATGTATAAACCCCCCTGTTCAATAATCCCCCTACCAGGGATATGAACCCTTGATTCTATAAAGATAAAAGGTATCACACTGTGACCCTGTCTTCTGCATTATCATTATGGATATAAAAAATGAAACAATCTTACCAGAATCTATGCCGTGGAACAGGAACACGGCCTCTCAAGTGTGACAGTGTAATAGCATTGCTCCTGACATGGACTTGAGTGTAGAAAGTAGGTAGCGTAGTCAACGCTGATTGCTTATTGAGCTGTTAAAATGAGTCAAAATGATTGCTCAGAAAGACTCTCCCTGCATCTCCAGACTCTAACTTTCACCGAAGCTCTCACTGAGAGGCTGACAAGACTACTTAAAACTTCAGTCCCATTCCGAAGAGTACTACCCTCCAAAAGAGACTACTCTGAATCTTCCGACACTTCTCTACCAACCTCATGTGACGAAAGGCAAAGAATGACTGGGGGATGAGGGAAGTGGGGGAGGTATTTAAGCCTTTGGCTGGGGTGTCTTTGCCTCCTCCCCACAAGTAATGAATGAAGCTGTGGACTCTCCTCCCCTTTAGATGGAAATCAGCTATTTTGCTACAAAATAAAAAAAAATCCCCCCTAACATTACAAACCCCCACCCCACAAACCCACAAAATTAAAAAAACCTAACTAAAAAAACCTAATCTACCCATTGCCCTGAAAAGGGCATTTGCATGGGCATTGTCCTTAAAAGGGCATTCAGCTCTTTTGCTGCCCTTAAAAGGACATTCAGTTCTTTTAAGATTGCCCATTAGCCCTAATCTAAAAAAAACACTTCACTTGTAGATTAATTTAATCAGGATAAAGTGATTTTTCAAAGCAAAATACAAAGAGAGAGTGATTTTTAATGGCTCAACGGGAGATTCCATTAAGGCATCCAATACACGCTGTAGATCCCATGAGGGAACATGAAACTTAGACAGAGGCTGAGGGGTAGATATAACAAGAGCTAAATGGCCCTTGTTCCCACGCGAGCCTTCAGGCTCGCCGGAAACAGCAGTAATGAAGGCCGCTGCTCCATAACTTGTCAGCTGTCTCTGAGGCTGCAGTCTTCAATCTGCCCAATCCTATACGATCGGGCTGATTGACACCCCCAATGGGCCGCGAATCTGCAGGGGGGCGGCATTGCACAAGCAGTTCCGATTAACTGCTTGTGCAATGATAAATGCAGACAGCGTATGCTGTCGGCATTCAGTGATGTCTGTCGGGCATGATACGCTACAGCGTATCATGTCAGACAGACATTGGTAAATCTACCACTGTGTATGAGATAATGATAAAAGAACTGTATCACTACTGGATCCTTAGCCCAACAAATTCCTGATACTGCAGATACTTCCATTGTAGCTAAAGAAAAACCCTATTGAAAACCATCATGAAGAAACTTCAGAAGATGACATAGCTTAAAACATTCTGTAGAAAATGTATTCCTTAACATCTATGCTTAGTATATATTCCATATCCTATAGTAAGCTTTATAAATAGACAGTTTCCTTGCCTGTAAAGTGTATGGATCACTATAGAAGGGATATTCAGCTTACTAAGGCTTGCCCATTCACCATGCCACACAATGTAACTTGCCCCGTCCAGGTAGTGTAACCACTGTTCCTTTAACTTTAAACTTGTGAACTATACTTCCAGAGGTGTCTCTAGGAACATTCAGCGTCTTCACTATTTTTTTGCATCCTGTTCCTTGTTTGTGAAGGACGATGATCTCTTCTCTTAACTTTTTGGACCATTCTTTTGACTTATTTCTAACATTCAGTCAAATGTGACACTCAACAAACCTCTAGCCAGTTCAGGTATTTCATGTGTTCTAGCTGGTGCAACTAATGAAGCACTTGATTAATTGCATCAGGTGTGCTTGAGACAATACCTGTTTTGCATATTTGTGCTGTTGTGAGGGATTCTATTCAGGTGGTTGAATAATTTTGAGACTGCAGAATACATTAAAAGTTGCATTTAATTTTGCTTTATTCTTTTGGTATCTTTTATTGAAGAAGCAGCAATGCACTCCTGGGAGCTTGCTGAACACATTTGTAAGTCAATGAAAATGGACATACAAGTTTAGCCACCAATTAGCAGCTAGCTCTAACCTCCCAAGCCTATCTAGATATGCTTTTCAGCAAAGGATACCAAGAGAATGGAGCAAATTAGAGAATTGATGTCCATTGGAAAAAAGTTTTAAAATTGTATGCTCTATCTGAAACATAAAAGAAAAATTGGGGGTTTCATGTCCCATAATGCCTCTTTAAATTCAGAATGTTAGACTTTTTATTCCATATACATAAATTATATTAAATTATAATATATTACATAATTCTATTTACTTTCTTGGTTTCTTGCTTTTAAATTATTGTTTTTATTCATATCTTATCAGGTTTGTTTAATCTTTGCTTGGTTAATTTTTAGCTCAAACCAATAAAGTTATTGAAGAAAAAAAAAAAAGAGCCGTAGACAGGCGTGACAAAAAGCATCCAAAAAAAAAAGATAGATACAGCAGCTGCTGTCTGGCTAAGGAACACTGACATTGTCTGCCTCCTAACCTCGTATAATCAACGTGCTGTACACTTGAACAACATAATAGCTGGGCTGGAGAATAACCCTTATACTGGAGATTTCTATGATAAACGATAAGTTAAGGTAATATATTTATACTTTTTTCCTTGATATTGTTTATAGTAGCTTTAATAAAAAAATTATATTTGCTATATAGCACTTAGGTTACACGATCTAAAAATCAATGCTGCATTCCTCATTTATTGTAAGCTATTAACATAATGGCTGCCATACAGGGCTGATATAAAATATGCTGCAGCACTCTGGGACAGCCAAAGAGTTAAAGCATTTGCCATGCCTTGCAAATTAGTTATTTATCCTTTTTTATAGGTCATGCAAAACGCTGCAGTTGCATATCCATCCTATATGTTAGTAGATAAATGCATAGGACTCAGTGGGAGGAATTTTTTAAATGATAGATGGGGGCATGTTAAACATCTTAAAGAATCTCTTCATTTTGGTATTGTGATGTATCGATGTGAAACAGTAAGGGGCTGCTGTCTGCAAAAAGAACTCACGCTATGCAAAATCTTACTCCTTCTGCTAGATAATTAATTATTGAAACCATACAGTGTCCCTGTTAGCAGCATGTGTACAGCAGGAAAAAAACTGCTAACCATTGGTTCATAAAGAGGGTACCAACTAGGCCATGCACTGTTGCCAAGCAACAGCAAATGCCTGCTTTTGAATAGCAAATTCCTATAAAACCACTGTGTATTTCTGGAATCTTTGCATTTCAAAGAAGATATGCAAAATGGGGAGAGGTAAAAGTAAGAGGTAAGTATCAGTCTTTTACTGTTAAGTTTCATTTTAAAATGTTACATTTTCCTCAAAAATCATATACTAAGGACCAGCTGATGAAGATAGAAATGCAGATTACATAATATATAAATATTATTATACCATAAAATATTATAAATCTGGTGTGTTTCTTATTGCATTATACATGTAACTGTTTGTATTCAATAATATATTGGTCATATACCCCCCACACACATATTTATAGAAAATCCAAAATGCATCTATGAAGGTTGGAGATTAATTTAAAGGGACACTGAACCCACATTTTTTCTTTCGTGATTCAGATAGAGCATGCAATTTTAAACAACTTTCTAATTTACTCCTATTATCAATTTTTCTTTGTTCTCTTGCTTTCTTTATTTGAAAAAGAAGGTATCTAAGCTATTTTTTTATTCAGACCCATGGAAAGCACTTGTTTATTTGGTAGGTGAATTTACCCATCAATCAGCAAGAACAACACAGTGGGGGGGTAGTTATCAAGCCGTCAACCTCAAATACGCTGCGTATTCCGCAGCGTATTTGTGGCGAGGCTGATACGCCTTAGTTATCAAAGGCTCGAGACCGGCAAAAGTAGAATTTTGTGACGTCAGCTTCGATCCGCCGGACTCAGTCCGACACAGATCGATTCTTACGTCACTCCAGATGTTCCGCACACAAGTGCGGCACATTCTCACTACTTTTGCTAGCTATCAAAAAACTAGCAGGTACGCTCGGCACTTTTACGGCCCAGCGTACCTGGTTTTCAAAGCGCCAGCCTGGAGGCGGCGGATCCCATAGGAATCAATGGGAGTCTGACCATAGCGAAAGTACAAGTTCGCTGCTGACAGACATCCCATTGATTTCTATGGGAGCTGTCTACACCTAACACCCTAACATGTACCCCGAGTCTAAACACCACTAATCTGACCCCCCCTACACCGCCGCAACTAAATAAAGTTATTACCCCCTAAACCGCCGCTCCCGGAGCCCACCGCAAGCTACTCTATACATATTAACCCCTAAACCGCCGCTCCCGGAGCCCACCGCAACTATAATAAATGTATTAACCCCTAACCCGCCGCTCCCTGAACCCGCCGCAACCTATATTAAATGTATTAACCCCTATCCTGCCCCCCCTACACCGTCGCCACCTATAATACATTTATTAACCCCTAATCTGCCCCCCCTACACCGTCGCCACCTATAATAAATTTATTAACCCCTATCCTGCCCCCCACTACGCCGCCGCCACTGTAATAAAATGATTAACCCCTAAACCTAACCCTAACGCCCCCTAACTTAAATATTAATTAAATAAATCTAAATAAATTAACTCTTATTAACTAAATGAATCCTATTTAAAACTAAATACTTACCTTTAAAATAAACCCTAATATAGCTACAATATAAATAATAATTATATTCTAGCTATCTTAGGATTTATTTTTATTTTACAGGTACCTTTCAATTTATTTTAACCATGTACAATAGCTATTAAATAGTTATTAACTATTTAATAGCTTACCTAGCTAAAATAAAGAGAAATGTACCTGTGAAATAAATCCTAACCTAAGTTACAATTACACCTAACACTACACTATACTTTAATAAATTATTCCTATTTAAAAATAAATACTTACCTGTAAAATAAACCCTAAGATAGCTACAATGTAATTAATAATTATATTATAGCTATCTTAGGATTTATATTTATTTTACAGGTAACTTTGTATTTATTTTAGCTAGTTAGAATAGTTATTAAATTGTTATTAACTATTTAATAACTACCTAGCTAAAAGAAATACAAAATTACCTGTAAAATAAATCCTAACTTAAGTTACAATTAAACCTAATACTACACTATCATTAAATTAACTAAATAAACTACCTACAAAGAACTACAATGAAATACAATTACATAAACTAACTAAAGTACAAAAAATAAAAAAAGCTAAGTTACAAAAAATAAAAAATTAAGTTACAAACATGTTAAAAATATTACAACAATTTTAAGCTACTTACACCTAATCTAAGCCCCCTAATAAAATAACAAACCCCCCCAAAATAAAAAAAATCCCTACCCTATTCTAAATTACATAAATTTCAAAGCTCTTTTACCTTACCAGCCCTTAAAAGGGCCATTTGTGGGGGCATGCCCCAAAAAGTTCAGCTCTTTTGCCTGTAAAATAAAAATACAACCCCCCCCCCAACATTAAAACCCACCACCCACATACCCCTAATCTAACCCAAACCCCCCTTACAAAAACCTAACACTAATCCCCTGAAGATCATCCTACCTTGAGTCGTCTTCACTCAGCCGAGCCACCGATGGAACTGAAGAGGACATCCGGAGCGGAAGAAGTTAATCCTCCAAGCGGCGCTGAAGAAATCTTCCATCCGATGAAGTCATCATCCAGGCGGCGCTGAAGAAGTCTTCGATCCGGCCGATGTCATCTTCAAAGAGGCGCTGAAGAGGTCTTCTATCCGGGCGAAGTCATCTTCCAAGCCGGGTCTTCAATCTTCCTTCCGCCGACGCGGAACCACCTTCTTCACCGACGGACTACGACGTCAGCCAATCAGATTGAGCTCGCATTCTATTGGCTGTTCCGATCAGCCAATAGAATGCGAGCTCAATCTGATTGGCTGATTGGATCAGCCAATCGGATTGAACTTGAATCTGATTGGCTGATTCCATCAGCCAATCAGATTTTCCTACCTTAATTCCGATTGGCTGATAGAATCCTATCAGCCAATCGGAATTGAGGGGACGCCATCTTGGATGACGTCCCTTAAAGGAGCCGTCATTCGTCGTAGTCCGTCGGTGAAGAAGGTGGTTCCGCGTCGGCGGAAGGAAGATTGAAGACCCGGCTTGGAAGATGACTTCGCCCGGATAGAAGACCTCTTCAGCGCCTCTTTGAAGATGACATCGGCCGGATCGAAGACTTCTTCAGCGCCGCCTGGATGATGACTTCATCGGATGGAAGATTTCTTCAGCGCCGCTTGGAGGATTAACTTCTTCCGCTCCGGATGTCCTCTTCAGTTCCATCGGTGGCTCGGCTGAGTGAAGACGACTCAAGGTAGGATGATCTTCAGGGGATTAGTGTTAGGTTTTTGTAAGGGGGGTTTGGGTTAGATTAGGGGTATGTGGGTGGTGGGTTTTAATGTTGGGGGGGGGGTTGTATTTTTATTTTACAGGCAAAAGAGCTGAACTTTTTGGGGCATGCCCCCACAAATGGCCCTTTTAAGGGCTGGTAAGGTAAAAGAGCTTTGAAATTTATGTAATTTAGAATAGGGTAGGGATTTTTTTTATTTTGGGGGGGTTTGTTATTTTATTAGGGGGCTTAGATTAGGTGTAAGTAGCTTAAAATTGTTGTAATATTTTTAACATGTTTGTAACTTAATTTTTTATTTTTTGTAACTTAGCTTTTTTTATTTTTTGTACTTTAGTTAGTTTATGTAATTGTATTTCATTGTAGTTCTTTGTAGGTAGTTTATTTAGTTAATTTAATGATAGTGTAGTATTAGGTTTAATTGTAACTTAAGTTAGGATTTATTTTACAGGTAATTTTGTATTTCTTTTAGCTAGGTAGTTATTAAATAGTTAATAACTATTTAATAACTATTCTAACTAGCTAAAATAAATACAAAGTTACCTGTAAAATAAATATAAATCCTAAGATAGCTATAATATAATTATTAATTACATTGTAGCTATCTTAGGGTTTATTTTACAGGTAAGTATTTATTTTTAAATAGGAATAATTTATTAAAGTATAGTGTAGTGTTAGGTGTAATTGTAACTTAGGTTAGGATTTATTTCACAGGTACATTTCTCTTTATTTTAGCTAGATAAGCTATTAAATAGTTAATAACTATTTAATAGCTATTGTACATGGTTAAAATAAATTGAAAGGTACCTGTAAAATAAAAATAAATCCTAAGATAGCTAGAATATAATTATTATTTATATTGTAGCTATATTAGGGTTTATTTTAAAGGTAAGTATTTAGTTTTAAATAGGATTCATTTAGTTAATAAGAGTTAATTTATTTAGATTTATTTAATTAATATTTAAGTTAGGGGGGCGTTATGGTTAGGGTTAGACTTAGGTTTAGGGGTTAATAATTTTATTACAGTGGCGGCGGCGTAGTGGGGGGCAGGATAGGGGTTAATAAATTTATTATAGGTTGCGGCGGGTTCATGGAGCGGCGGTTTAGGGGTTAAACTATTTATTTAGTTGCGGAGAGGTGCGGGATCAGCAGGATAGGGGTTAATAATTTTATAATAGAGGGCGACGGTATAGGGGGGCAGGATAGGGGTTACTAGGTATAATGTAGGTGGCAGCGGTGTCCGGGAGCGGCGGTTTAGGGGTTAATACATTTATAAGACTTGCGGCGGGGTCTAGGAGCGGCGGTTTAGGGGTTAATACATTTATAAGACTTGCGGCGGGGTCTAGGAGCGGCGGTTTAGGGGTTAATACATTTATAAGACTTGCGGCGGGGTCTAGGAGCGGCGGTTTAGGGGTTAATACATTTATAAGACTTGCGGCGGGGTCTAGGAGCGGCGGTTTAGGGGTTAATACATTTATAAGACTTGCGGCGGGGTCTAGGAGCGGCGGTTTAGGGGTTAGTAACTTTATTTAGTTGCGGGGGCCTCCGGGGGCGCCGGTATAGGGGGTAGAACAGTGTAGTTTAGTGTGAGTGCTTAGTGACAGGCTAGCAATAAAGCTGGGAAAAAGCCGAAGGGCAGCGAGATCGGATGAGTGATAACTGTCACAGTCCGCTGCTCATCGCCCCGCGGCTTTTTGACAGCTTTATTTGATAACTTAGGCGAACGTATTCAAGGTCCGCGGCGGCGAAGGTAGGCGAGCTTAGGCGGACGTATTGGGCCGGCGAAGCCAGAAAAGTAGACGGCTTGATAAGTAGCCCCCAGTGTGTTCACCAAAAATGGGCCGACATCTAAACTTACATTCTTGCATTTCAAATAAAGATACAAAGATAATGAAAAGAATTTGATAATAGGAGTACATTAGAAAGTTGCTTAAAATTGCATGCTCTACCTGAATCACAATAGAAAAAAATTGGGTTCAGTGTCCCTTTAAGAGACAAATATAACAAAGGTTGTAGGTCTTCCAAAGAGCTTGTGGCATATTTTATTGTAGTTTTTGCATCCTATTTCATGCTAGATAGTGTGTTAGATATCATTCTAAATCCATCAAAAGGGACTATGATTTGGGAGATTATACAGATTGTTACATAATTTTTTGTAGAATTTGATATTATTTATTTTCACTTCCTAAGCTTTTAATACATTGGAGGTCCCCCGTGCACAACTGCAAATCTAAAGAGACCTGTGAGCAATTGAAGGCGTATGGCATCTTGATCTGTTAATACATTACATAAATTAATACATTAAAGATTAGAACATTCTTCTAAAATACTTTTTTTTCTCTGTAACTGGTACAAAAATAACTAACTTTCTTGTACAGTTGCATTTTTTATAGTAACAAATATTTTTTATGTTTTTATAAACATTTTTTTCACTGAAACCATCACCTGCTGTAAAGAAAAAAGAACAAGTGACAGATGCCGTGAAATTATTTTTTGTCAATGAACATTTATGGTTGCATTACTTATGTATGTTAAACAGTATTCTGCATACAATATTTTCAAGTGTGCACAAGCTTCCTTAAAGGATCACTCAATGCAGTAGAATTGCATAATTAAAGGGACATTAAACACTTTGAGATGGTAATATAAAATGATAAATTGTATATATAAAACAACTCTGCATATAATTTCATCATTTATTTTTTCCTATTTGCCTGTAATTCCATTCTTAAATTGTAAGCTTTTCAGTTCCTGTTAGAAATGGAAGTGCAGAACACTGTTAAATCCAGCACAACCATTGGCTGCACACTCTAATGACCTATGTATAACTGTCCCTAATTGGCTACAGCAGAGAAGGTAACACAAGTTACAACATGGCAGCTCCCAGTGTTTTATGGACACTAAAACTTTACACTTATTTTGTCACTTTTTAAACAACTAATGAAACTTTAAAAAATACATCTACATGTTAGTCATGGACTAATCTTTTCTTTGAATGCATCATTCTATCTAGCATGTATTTAGTGTTTAATGTCCCTTTAACAAGTGCACAATAAAAAGACATTGGGGCATATTTATCAAGCTCTTTATGCCTTCAGGCTCGCCAGAAACACAAGTTGTGAAGCAGCGGTCTAAAGAACGCTGCTCCATAACCTGTCCGCCTGCTCTGAGGCGGCCGACAGACATTGCCGGAAATCAACCCCACCCAATATGATCGGGTTGATTGACACCCCTTGCTAGCAGCCGATTGGCTGCAAATCTGCAGGGGGCGGTATTGCACCAGCAGTTCACAAGAACTTCTGGTGCAATGATAAATGCCGACAGTGTATGCTGTCAGCATTTATCGATGTGCAGCGGAAATTATCCGCAATATTGGATCATGTCCGCTCGCACTTTCTTAAATAGGCCCCAGAGATTTAACACCTACTTTGAATATCAAATAAGCAGTAGATATTTTTCTGACAAATCTTGTTTTTCCTATTTTTCGGCCCCCTGTATCATGTGGCAGTCATCAGCCAATCACAGACTAGTATACGTATACCCTGTGAGCTTGTGCACATGCTCAGTAGGATCTTGTTCCCCAGAAAGTGTGAATATAAAAAGACTGTGCAATATTTGATAATGGAAGTAAATTGGAAAATTTCTTAAAACTGTAAGCTCTTCCTGATTCATAAAAGATCCTTTTGACTTGAGTGTCCCTTCTATGCTTTTCAGTATAGTGTCTGCTCTATTAGTGTAAGTATAAAAATGTGAAATATCAGGGCTGAAGAAGCAGCTTCAGGGCTCAAGTGTTGCACGTTTTTCACGAGCGGGCCTGAAATGTTAATCACCCCCCCCCCCATGATTCAGATAGATAACACAATTTTAAAAAATATTTCAATTTACTGTGATCAGCAAATTTGCTTTGTTCTCTTGGTATTCTTTGCTGAAGAAGCAGCAATGCACTACTGGAGCTAGCTGAATACATGCGGTAAGCCAAAGACAAGATTTATATGTGTGCAGCCACCAATTATCAGCTAGCTCCCAGTAGTGCTTTGCTGCTGCTTAACCCACCTATGTATTTTTTCAATAAAGGATAGCAAGAAAGCAACGCAAATTAGATAATACAAGTAAATTGGAAAGATGTTTAAAATTGCATGCTCCATTTGAATAGAAAAATACAAATTTGGGGTTTCATATCCCTTTGAGTAGCTGCAGTCTTAAGGCCTGGTCATAATTGACAGGGATTATTGACAAGCCCTGCTCTTTAGCAATAGGGTGCTGCCTGCTTGCTGCTGTGCCAGACAGATAATGTTTCCTGAAAGGAACATTATCTCTCCTGGAGTATGATAAATGGGGGTCTTAGTTTCTTAACATTCCTTAAGTTTTCTGTAAAATTCTTATTTAAAGTATGCAGG
The DNA here is from genome assembly GCF_027579735.1 of Bombina bombina. Taxonomy (NCBI): domain Eukaryota; kingdom Metazoa; phylum Chordata; class Amphibia; order Anura; family Bombinatoridae; genus Bombina; species Bombina bombina. Next base: position 952,096,425 of record NC_069503.1, read on the forward strand.
GTAAATTACAATACAAAGCATATTTTATTTTTCTACTGTAAAATGAGTCTCACAGTATTAACAAGTGGGCTGATCTGGTGTGTTAACTGGGCACAACTAAAGTTTTGTCACAGGTTTTATCATATTCTCTAAGTAGGTTACAACTGAGTGTCCTGTGTTTCTCACGAACTGTAAGCTGGAGATTTTATCTTAAAATATATAGGGCCAGATTACAAGTTGAGTGCAAAATATAGCTTCAGCGAAAGCGATATTTGTGCTCAACTTAGTTATACAAGCACACAAATGTGCGCTGGAATTACAAGTGAGTTGCAATGCACACGGAAGCAGTGATCACGAGAGCGTGCTTCCATAGACATGGCATGAGAACTAGAGCAGCAAAAGGGGTAAGTCACGCATCGATGGGTAGCGATAGCAATAATGAGCCACTTGTTTGCGGGCACAAGATAAATTAGTGCTCCACTTGTAATATAGCCCCTAATGCACTAAAGACAGAAAAGGCATGTCTGTGAGACTAGAAGCAAATGCAAGGTAATATACACTGAAAAGAGCATAATCTGATTGTATGTGTTTCATTCTGTTACATTCACTCTCCGCTGTGAGATTCTGCATTCCAGGGAGTTTGTTTTACGTTTTATAGCTGGCACCCTCTACATTCAGCCCCTTTTTTAGAGAACCGAGTGAGGCCTTCCCATGCATGGGTCAGTGTGATCCATGCCAGGGAATTTTAGATAATCAGTCCATAAATGAGAAGCACAAAAAATGTTAAAGGGACATTGTAGTGTAACATTTTTCTCCCCTTTTTTTTTTATATAAATGATCCATTTTTCCATGCTGAAGTTTATTAAATTGTTTACAAATAGCTTATTTATTTTTATTTCGAAATAGTTTATTTTTTGGCTAACAAATTTAAATCTAGCCAATAGGATAATAGTTTCTTTCTTCTGGCCGATTTGAATTTGTCAGCCAATAGATAGACTTTATATTCTATGAGGATTCATAGGATCCATTTATTTAGGTAGGAGCCCATTACCCAGATATTAGGTTTTTACATTAGGAGTAGAAGAACGACATTCACATTTAGGCCTTATATTGTCCTATCATAACTCCCTTTACATATTATCATATTCTAACAACTGCTAGTGTCTTGGTACTTTTAAATTGTGTGTGACCCTATTTTTATAAACATTTGAATAAATGTTAAGTTTTAACTCTTTCTGGAAACGTCTGCCTACTAGTCTGGGTCTAGAGTGCTATATGTGCATACATTTGTGTGGAATTTCTTCTATGTTCCATTTTTTGTTCTGATTTGAATTTTATGCATAAACACCATTTCCTCCAAAATCATTTTTTACTAGGTATATGATACCTACAATTGGATTACTAATTTGGGGGGAAAGCCTTAACAGTGCCATTGTTTGTTTGTCTTTGTAAATGCACCATATTATTTGGTGAGGTTATGTGTTTAGTTTTAGGGTTATACAAATAGTAAGTTTTTTCAATGTCCCTTTAAGACTGGTGACTTATTTAGAATATGATTATAACACTTCTGTTTTCAGTTGCTACTTTTTTGTATACCTTGATGCTCAGAAATCTACTCAGAGTTCTTTTGTATCTACAGCACAACAGTTCTCGCCTAATAAAAAGATTGGAACAGCTAATAGAATGCAAGCTCAATCCTATTGGCTGATTGGATCAGACAATAGGATTGAAGCTCAATCCTATTGGCTGATTGCATCAGCCAATAGGATTTTTTCACCTTTAATTCCGATTGGCTTATAGAATTCTATCAGCCAATCGGAATTCAAGGGACTCCATCTTGGATGACGTCATTTAAAGGAACCTTCAGTGTACGGCTGGGACCGTATGCAGAAGATGCTCCGCACCAGATGTCTTGAAGATGGAGCCGCTCCGTGTCGGAAGGATGAAGATAGAAGATGCCATCTGTATGAAGACTTCTGCCCCTCTGGAGGACCACTTCTTGCGGCTTGATGAGGATGGATGTCCGGTCGTCAAAAACTGTAAGTTGATTTTTGGGGGTTAGTGTTTTTTTTAAGGGCTTATTGGGTGGGTTTTATTTTTAGTTTAGGGTTTGGGCAAAGAAAAAGAGCTAAATGCCCTTTTAAGGGCAATGCCCATCCAAATGCCCTTTTCAGGGCAATGGGGAGCTTAGGTTTTTTAGATAGGATTTTATTTGGGGGGTTTGGTTGTGTGGGTTGTGGGTTTTACTGTTGGGGGGTTGTTTGTATTTTTTTTACAAGTAAAAGAGCTGATTTCTACCTAGTTAAAATAAATACAAACTTAGCTGTGAAATAAAAATAAAACCTAAGTTAGCTACAATGTAACTATTAGTTATATTGTAGCTAGCTTAGGGTTTATTTTATAGGTAAGTATTTAGTTTTAAATTGGAATTATTTAGGTAATAATAGTAATTTTTATTTAGATTTATTTTAATTATATTAAAGATAGGGGTTAGGGTTAGACTTAGGGTTAGGTTTAGGAGTTAATAACTTTAGTAGCGGCGGTGACGTTGAGGGCAACATATTAGGGGTTAATAATATTTAACTAGTGTTTGCGATACGGGAGTACGGCGGTTTAGGGGTTAATATGTTTATTATAGTGGCGCCGATGTCCGGAGCGGCAGATTATGGGTTAATAATTTTATTTTAGTGTTTGCGATGCGGGAGGGCCTCGGTTTGGGGGTTAACAGGTAGTTTATGGGTGTTAGTTTACTTTGTAACACTTTAGTTAAGAGTTTTATGATACAGATTTATAACATAAAACCCATAACTACTGACTTTCAGTTTACGGTACGGATCTTGACAGTATAGGCTGTACTGCTCACTTTTTGGCCGGACAGGCAAACTTGTAATACCGGCACTATGGAAGTCCCATTGAAAAAGGACTTTTTGAAAGGTGCGGTAGTTAAGTTGCGTTAGGGCCAAAAAAGTGTGGGGTACAGTTTTACCTGCAAGACTCGTAATACCAGCGGTAGTGAAAAAGCTGCGTTATGAGGCTTTTTCAGTCATAACGCAAAACTCGCAATCTAGCCGCTAGTTAGCTAATCACAAGAGATAAATGTATGCAGGCACTAATCACCAGCTAGCTCCTACTAGTGTAGGATATGTGCATATTCATTTCCAACAATGGATATCAAAAGAACAAAACACATTTGAAAATAGAAGTGATTTTAAAAGTGTCTTAAAAATACATACTGTATCTGATCCTTGCAAGTTTAATTTTGACTTTCCTATCCCTTTAGAGTAACAGAGAACATGGACAAGTCCAATTTAGTTTTTGAATGTAAGCATTTTTGCAATACACCTGCATAAAGAAAAAAATGCTTCTAGTAAAAGTTATACCTGATAGTTTTTACTTTACACATGACATACAGTTAGTAATTAGTTTGGTAGAACAAATAGTGTAATTCGTTCGGTAGAACAAATAGTCCTGTGGACATTCGTTTTGAAAAATCGAATGTTGAAAAGAATGAAAATCCATTAAAATTCGGTAGCCGTATTTTATTTCCCGTTTTCGAATGTTACTTTCGTTTTTTAAATGTTTATGATTAGATCCAAAACCCACTTTCGAAATTTCAAATGTAACATTTATCAAATACTATTCAGAAGTTCAATACTTCATGTGGCAAGGAATTTAGTAAATTAATACATAATAGATACAACTATATCAATTTGAATGTTTCTATTTCAAATATTGCATAATTTAAATTTTTCATTTAAAGAGAGCATTAGAAATACTATTACAAATATATGGATTCAAATTTTTCGAATTTAAATTTTGCATAATTCAAATTGAATTATTAGAAAAATTCAAATCTAATATTACATTTAAAGAAAGCATTAGAAATACTATTACATCAAACGAATGTTAGAATGTTGTACATTCAAAATTCGAAACAAACGAACGGATATGTTAAAATTAGTTTCATTTTTTGAATGTTGCAAAACATTCTCCCATCCCTACATACAGTGCAGTAATTTCAAAAGATGTTGGCATTTAAAAACAAATATTGTGAATTTGTGCCTTTGCACAATGTTACAATAATTCCAGAACATTATTTTTGGCATGTGCAGCTGTGTAGTAGACGTTTGCAGAAATCACTATTGGCTAGATTACGAGTTTTGCGTTATGGCTTATAATGCTGCTTTTTCACTACCGCTGCTATTACGAGTCTTGTAGGTATAGCTGTACCGCACACTTTTTTGGCCATAACGCAACGTAACTACTGCACCTTTCAAAAAGTCCTTTTTCAATGGGACTATCATAGCGCCTGTATTACGAGTTTTGCCTGGGAGGCCAAAAAGTGAGCGGTACAGCCTATACCGACAAGATTCATTCCGCCATCTAAAGTCAGTAGTTATGGGTTTCGCGCTACAAAGCTGTAGCATAAAACTCATAACTAAAGTGTTACAAAGTACTAACACCCATAAACTACCTATTAACCCCTAAACCGAGGCCCTCCCGCATCGCAAACACTATAATAAAAATACTAACCACTAATCTGCCGCTCCGGACATCGGCGCCACTATAATAAACATATTAACCCCTAAACCACAGCACTCCTGCATCGTAAACAATAGTTAAATATTATTAACCCCTAATCTGCCGCCCCAACATCACCTCCACAACTGTACTAAAGTTATTAACCCCTAAACCTAACCCTAAATCTAACCCTTACACCCCTAACTTTAATATAATTAAAATAAATCTAAATAAAAATTATTATCATTAACTAAATAATTCCTATTTAAAACTAAATACTTACCTGTAAAATTAACCCTAAGCTAGCTACAATATAACTAATAGTTACATTGTAGCTATCTTAGGTTTTATTTTTATTTCACAGCTAAGTTTGTATTTATTTTAACTAGGTAGACTAGTTAGTAAATAGTTATTAACTATTTACTAACTACCTAGTTAAAATAAATACAAATTTACCTGTAAAATAAAACCTAACCTGCCTCACACTAACACCTAACATTACACTACAATTAAATAAATTACATTAATTAAATACAATTAACTAAATTACAAAAAATAAAAAACACTAAATTACACAAAATAAAAAAAGAAATAATCAAATATTTACTAATTACACCTAATCTAATAGACCTATCAAAATAAAAAAGCCCCCCCAAAATAGAAAACCCCTTAGCCTAAACTAAACTGCCAATAGCCCTTAAAAGGGCCTTTTGCAGGGCATTGCCCCAAAGAAATCAGCTCTTTTACCTGTAAAAAAATATATAAACAACCCCCCAACAGTAAAACCCACCACCCACACAACCAAACCCCCCAAACAAAACCCTATCTAAATAAACCTAAGTTCCTCATTGCCATGAAAAGGGCATTTGGATTGGCAAAACCCCTAATCTAAAAATAAAACCCACCCAATAAACCCTTAAAAAAACTAACACTAACCCCCGAAAATCCACTTACAGTTTTTGAAGACCGGACATCCATCCTCAACAAAGCCGGGAGAAGTCTTCATCCAAGTCGTACTCCAGACGGGCAGAAGTCTTCATCCAGACGGCATCTTCTATCTTCATCCTTCTGACGTGGAGCGGCTCCATCTTCAAGACATCCGGCGCGGAGCATCCTCTTCTTTCACTGGCTCTTCAAGAATTAATTTTCCTTTAAATGATGTCATCCAAGATGGCGTCCCTTGAAATCCGATTGGCTGATAGAATTCTATCAGCCAATCGGAATTAAAGGTGAAAAAATCCTATTGGCTGATGCAATCATAAGTTATATTGTAGCTAGTTTAGGGTTTATTTTACAGGTAAGTATTTAGTTTTAAATATGTATTAGTTAGGTAATAATAGTAAGTTTTAGTTAGATGTATTTTAATTATATTAAAGTTAGGGGTGTTAGGGTTAGACTTAGGGTTAGGGGTTAATATATTTATTTAGTGTTAGTGATATGGGAGGCCAGAGGTTTAGGGGTTAATAACTTCAGTATAGTGGTGGCGGCGACGTTGGGGGTGGCAGATTAGGGGTTAATAAGTGTAGGTAGGTGGCGGCAATGCTGGGGGCGGAAGATTATGGGGTTAATAAGTGTAAGTAGGTGGTGGCGACGTTGGGGGAGGCAGATTAGTGGTTAATAACTGTATGTAGGTGACGGCAATATCGGGGGCGGCAGATTAAGGGTTAATAAGTATAATGTAGGTGTCGCCGATGTCGGGGCGGCAGATTAGGGGTGTTTAGACTCGGGGTTTATGTTAGGGTGTTATGTGTAAACATAAATTGCTGCGTTACGGAGCTTTACGTTTCTTTATTGTAGGTGTTAGGCTTTTTTTAGCCGGCTCTCCCCATTGATGTCTATGGGGAAATTGTGCACAAGCACGTAAAAGCAGCTCACAGCAGCGCTGGTATTTGTGTGGGGTATGGAGCTCAACGCTGCCATATTGCCTGTGAACGCCGGGTTTTTGCAAACCTGTAATAGAAGCGCTATTAAAGGTTAGCGGTGGAAATAACTTGCTAGTTAGTACTGAGCCGCTCATAACGCAAAACTCGTAATCTGGCTGTATGTTTTTTATAACCGTGTTTTATGTGTTTCTTGAATTCTTTTTTTTTTTTAATAGCTGTGTCACCCTTGTCTGATTCAAAGTGTGTTTGATTAGAAGTTAGCATGTATGAATATTGGTTAGTAGGGTTGCCACCTTTTTCTCAAAAAAATACCTGCGATGGGTGAGGGCGGAGCCACAAAAGGGCGGAGCTCCCAAGTGATAACTACTCTCCAACCAAAAAATTCCTAATTTAAACAAAATACTTGGAACATCCCACCAATTAGTGACCTGTACTCTACTTGAAGAATTATATCTATCTTTTGGATGGAAGGTGTCAGATCTAGCTAAACATATAAAAAAGCTAAATTGAACAGAGTCAATTATGGATTAAAGCAAAATTAACAATTATAGCAACCAAAAAAACATCACTCAAACAACAACAAAGGTGTGCACGTGTAGAAAAAAATACGTCAGTTGCTTTTACACTTCACAACGCAGTTGTATGCGGTCTCCAGAGAGAGAAAAAAAAAAGACGAGCACAATAAAATACGTCAAATTATAGTGTTACATGCCAAAACGTTGTTATATTAAGAACAACAATGAATCTCCTGCCTATGTTAACCAAATATAAACACCATGTCCCTAGTTACCCGATTTAATAATACGACAACAGTTTAGCAGTCTATCAGCTAGATTTAGAGCTTTGTTGGTAAAGACCCGCGTAGCTAACGCTGCTTTTTTTCCCAACGCACCCTTCCAACAACGCTTGTATTTAGAGTTGTCTGAGGGGCTGCGTTAGGCTCAAAAAAGGGTGCGTTGAGCCTAACTTAGCTCCACTTCAACTCTCAATACCAGCATTGCTTACGGTAGCGGTAAGCTGGGAAAACGTGCTTGTGCATGATATCCCCATAGGAAACAATGGGGCTGAGCTGGCTGAAAAAAAACCTAACACCTGCAAAAAAGCAGCGTTCAGCTCCTAATTCAGCCCCATTGTTTCCTATGAGGAAACACTTTCTAAGTCTGCACCTAACACCCTAACATGAACCTCGAGTCTAAACACCCCTAACCTTACACTTATTAACCCCTAATCTGCCGCCTCCGCTATCGCTGACCCCTGCATATTATTATTAACCCCTAATCTTCCGCTCCGGACACCGCCGCAACCTACATTATCCCTATGAACCCCTAATCTGCTGCCCCTAACACCGTGACCCCTATATTATACTTATTAACCCCTAATCTGCCCCCCCAGCATCGCCGCTACCTTACCTACAATTATTAACCACCAATCTCCCGCCCGCACCGTCGCCGCTACTATAATAAAGTTATTAACCCCTAAACATAACTCTAACCCTGACCCTAACACCCCTCTAACATAAATAAATATAATTTATATTAAACAAAATAATATTCCTATAATTAATTTAAACCGCTTGGATGAAGAATTTGGCTCGGCTGGGTGAAGACGACTCAAGGTAGGGAGATCTTCAGGGGGTTAGTGATAGGTTTTTTTAAGGGGGGTTTGGGTGTGTTAGAGTAGGGGTATGTGGGTGGTGGGTTGTAATGTTGGGGGGTATTGTATTTTTAATTTCAGGCAAAAGAGCTGATTACTTTGGGGCAAGGCCCCGCAAAAAGCCCTTTTAAGGGCTGGTAAAAGAGATGATTACTTTTGTATTTTAGAATAGTGTAGGGAATTTTTTATTTTGGGGGGCTTTTTTATTTTATTAGGGGGCTTAGATTAGGTGTAATTAGTTTAAACTGCTTGTAATTCTTTTTTATTTTTTGTAATTTAGTGTTTGTTTTTTTTGTATTATAGAATAGTTTATTTAATTGTATTTAATTGTAGGTAATTGTAGGTAATTTATTTAATTAATTTAATGATGGTGTAGTGTTAGGTTTAATTGTAACTTAGGTTAGGATTTATTTGACATGTAATTTTGTATTTATTTTAACTAGGTAGCTATTAAATAGTTATTAACTATTTAATAGCTTTTGTACCTAGTTAAAATAAATACAAAGTTGCCTGTAAAATAAAAATAAATCCTAAAATAGCTACAATGTAATTATTAATTATATTGTAGCTATATTAGGGTTTATTTTATAGGTAAGTATTTAGTTTTAAATAGGAATAATTTAGTTAATTTTAGGAATATTATTTCGTTTAATATAAATTATATTTATGTTAGGGGGGTGTTAGGGTTAGAGTTAGGTTTAGGGGTTAATAACTTTATTATAGTAGCAGCGACGGTGCAGCAGGAGATTAGGGTTTAATGATTGTAGGTAGGTGGCAGCGATGTTAGGGAGGGCAGATTAGAGGTTAATACAATTTATTATAGTGTTTGCGGAGCGGTAGTGCGGCGGTTTAGGAGTTAATACATTTATTATAGTGGCGGCGAGGTCCGGTCGGAAGATTAGGGGTTAATAAGTGTAGTTAGGTAGCAGTGACGTTGGGGGGGGCAGATTAGGGGTTAATAAATATAATATAGGGGTAAGCGATGTTAGGGGCAGCAGATTAGGGGTTCATAAGTATAACGTAGGTGGCGGCGATGTCTGGTCGGCAGATTAGGGGTTAAAAAAAATTATTAGAGTGGCGGCGATGTGGGAGGGCCTCGGTTTAGGGGTATATAGGTAGTTTATGGGTGTTAGTGTACTTTAGAGCACAGTAGTTAAGAGCTTTATATTTTGGCGTTAGCCCATAAAGCTCTTAACTACTGACTTTTTTTGGTGTTAGGAGTCTTGTCGGTAGAGGCACTACCGCTCACTTCTCCCAAGACTCCAAATACCAGCGTTAGGCAGATCCCATAGAAAAGATAGGATACGCAATTGGCGTAAGGGGATCTGCGGAAGCCTGGAATCGCGGTAGGGAAGTGAGCGTTAGACCCTTTTCTGCCTGACTCTAAATACCAGCGGGCGGCCAAAAGCAGCTTTAGGACCCCTTAACGCTGCTTTTGAGGGCTAACGCCAAACTCTAAATCTAGCCGTATATAAAATGTTAACGAACCAATGAATCAGATACACTCCTTCCCAATTAGAGACCTCACTAAACATGTGACTTTGTTACTATGCATTGCGTTGAAGCAAACACATGATTAGCATGTGCCCATAGTTTGTTCATGTGACAGTCTTTGGAAAGTGTTGGATATATTGACGAGGAGATCAAGCTTGAATTGTTATCTTCCCTTGCTGGAAGATAACAATTGATGATTCATATTGAGAAGAAGAATATGAAGAAGTTCAGGATAACAAAGAAAATAAGGTTATATGGGGGAACTAATGGGATTTATGCAAAAGGTGTTCAGTTCTACATTGTTGCAGGCGTTGCTAGGAGACGGTATAGGCAGCAGCTGCGTAGCCTGAACAAGCCTAGAGCTGCGTACTGGTCTTGTTCCATCCAGACAAAAGTAAAAAAAAAAGGCTTTTGCATTGCCGGTATTTTACTAATGCTGGCACCGGCTCCTAATCCCTGATTACCAGCTGGCCGGTAAAATACCGGCTGGGTGGCAACCCTATTAGTTGGGGACCCTGTAAAGAAGAAACCTTCACCTAGATTAAAAGTTATGTGCAGGCATTACAAGTTTTCAAACAGCCAGCTTGTGCGTATGATATGGTTGTTTTTAGCTCCATACTGCACAAAATACAAGCGCTGTTTTGACGTGTTTGTGCACGCTTCCCCCATAGACATCAATGGGGAGAGCGGGTCAGAAAAAAGCGTAACACCTGTGATCGTGGAATGAAAATCTCCGTAATGCAGCCCCATTGATGTCTATGGGGAAAAATAAAGTTCTGTTTAAACCCAACACCCCAACATAAACCCAGAGTCTAAACACTCCTAATCTGCCGCCCCCAACATTGCCGTCACCTACATAATGTTATTAACCCCTAATCTGCAGCTCCCGATAACGCCACCTAAATAAAACTATTAACCCCTAATCTGCCGCTTCCGATGTCACCACCACTATACTAAAGTTATTAACCCCTATTCCCCTGCACCCAACATCGCCCACACTATAATAAATCTATAAACCCCTATTCCGCCGCTCCATGACATCGCCGCCACTAAATAAAGTTATTAACCCCTAAACCTCTGGCCTCCCACATCACTGCCACTAAATAAACCTAGTAACCCCTAAACCGCCAGCCCCCCACAACCAAAATTAAACTATTAACCCCTAAACCTAACCCTAAACCTCACCCTAACACCCCCTAACTTTAACATAATTAAAATAGAGCTAAATAAGGTTACAATTATTAACTAAATAATACCTATTTAAAACTAAATACTTACCTGTGAAATAAAACCCAAGCTAGCTACATTATAACTAATAGTTATATTGTAGATAGCTTAGGTTTTATTTTTATTTCACAGGTAAGTTTGTATTTATTTTAACTAGGTAGACTAGTTAGTAAATAGTTATTATCTATTTACTAACTACCTAGTTAAAATAAATATAAACTTACCTGTGAAATAAACCCTAACCTGCCTTACACTAAAACCTAGCTCTTTTATGAAATGCCCAACCCCTAATCTAAAAATAAAAACCCACCCAAAATGAAAAAAATACATTACACAAAATAACAAATTATCAAAAATAATAAAAAATTATTCCTATTCTAATACTGATTTTTAAAAAAACCCACCCCAAAATAAAAAACCTAATCTAGAATAAACTACCAATAGCCCTTAAAAGGGCCTTTCGTAGGGTATTACCCTAAGTTAAACAGCTCTTTTACCTGGAAACAAAAAATACCAAGATCCACTAACATTACAAACCCCCACCCCCACTCCCCAAACCCACAAAATAAAAAAAACTATCTAAAAAAACCTAAGCTAACCATTGCCCTGAAAAGGGCATTTGTATGGGCATTGCCCTTTAAAGGGCATTAAGCTATTTTGCTTTGCCCTGAAAAGGGCATTTAGCTCTTTTACGAAAGCCCAAACCCTGGAGGCCACCTGGATGAAGACTTCTCGCCGCCTGGATGAGGACTTCACTGCCTGGATGAAGATAGAAGAGGCCATCTGGATGAAGACTTCTCGCTGCCTGGATAAGGACTTCAACGCCCGGATGAAGATCGTTCAAGCGGGACTTCAAAAACTGTAAGTGGATCTTCGCGGGTTAGTGGGTTTTTTTTTTGGTTTTTTTTTTTTTTTAGTTTAGAGTTTGGGCTTTCGTAAAGGAGCTAAATGCCTTTCTCAGGGCAAAGCAAAAGAGCTAAATTCCCTTTTAAGGGCATTGCCCATACAAATGCCCTTTTCAGGGCAATGGTTAGCTTAGGTTTTTTTTTTTTTTTGTGGGTTTGGGGGGGGGATTTTTTTTTTCAGGTAAAAGAGCTGTTTAACTTGGCCCTTTTAAGATTTATTGGTAGTTTATTCTAGATTAGGTTTTTTATTTTGTGGTGTTTTTTTTTTTTAAATAGGTATTAGAATAGGAATAATTTTTATTATTTTTGATAATTTGTTTGTTATTTTGTGTAATGTATTTTTTTCGTTTTGGTGTGGGTTTTATTTTTAGATTAGGGCTTGGGCAATTCATAAAAGAGCTGAATGCCCTTTTAAGGGCAGGAAAAAGAGCTAAATGGCCTTTTAAGGGCAGGAAAAAGAGCTAAATGGCCTTTTAAGGTCAATGCCCATACAAATGCCCTTTTCAGGGCAATGGGTAGATTAGGTTTTACTTTATTTTTATTTTGTAGGGTTTGGTGGGTGGGGTTTTGTATACTGTTAGGGGGCGTTTGTTTTGTTTTGTAGCAAAGGAGCTGTTAACTTTAGGGCAATGCCCTACAAAAGGCCATTTTAAGTGCCATTTTAAGTACCCTTGGTAGTTTATTTTAGATTAGGCTTTTTTATTTTGGGCTGGGTTTTTTATTTTTTAAACAGGGTATAAGAATAGGAATATATTTTATTATTTTGTATAATTTTGTTTGCTATTTTTTGCAATGGTAGTTTTTTTTTTGTTGCAATTTTAGTGTTTTTTATTTTTTGTAATGGTAGGCTTTTTATTTTTGTAATGTTAGTTTTTAGTGTAAGGCAGCTTAGGTTTTATTTGACAGGTAAGTTTGTATTTATTTTAACTAGGTAGTTAGTTATATTGTAGCTATCTTAAGTTTTATTTCCCAGGTAAGTAGTTTTAAATAGGAATTATTTAGTTAATAATTGTAAGTTTAATTTCGCTCTATTTTAATTATGTTAAAGTTAGGGGGTGTTAGGGTTACATTAGGGTTAGGTTTAGGGGTTACTAGTTTAAATTAGTTTATTGCGATGTGGGAGCTTTTGGTTTAAGGGTTAATAGGTTTATTTAGTATATTTCGTTGTGGGGAGCTTGCAGTTTAGGGGTTAATCGGCTTATTTAGTATATTTCATTGTGGGAGGGCTTGCGGTTTAGGGGTTAATAGGTTTATTATAGTGGAGGCGGAATTAGGGCTTAATAACTTTAGTATAGTTGGAGCGATGTGGTGTAGTGTTTGCAATGCAGGAGGCGGCGGTTTATGGGATTAATAACTTTAGTATAGTGGCGGCGATGTCAGGGAGCGTCGGAAAGGGGTTAATAAATTTAATATAGTATTTGCGATGCGGGAGGGTTAGGGGTTAACAGGTAGTTTATGGGTGTTTAATGTACTTTGTAGCAGTTTAGTTATGAGTTTTACGCTACAAAACTGTTACAGAAAACTTATAACTACTGCTTTTAGATTGCGAAACGGATCAAGTCGGTAAAAATTATGTTTTTTCATGGGACTTCCATAGCGCTGCCATTACTAGTTTTGTGGTGAGGCTAAAAAGCTTGTGTTCCGCAAGCTTTTTAGCCTCACCCCAAAACTAGTAATGGCAGAGCTATGGAAGTCCCATGAAAAAAACTATTTTTTACGTGTGCGGGACTGACGTTGCGCTACAGGCTAAAAGGCTTGCGGTATAGCTATACCAACAAGACTTGTAATGGCTTCGGTGCTGTTTTAATGCTGAAATTACCATTTTTTCAGTGTTAAAACACGAACACACAACTTGTAATCTAGGTGCTTGACTTTAAACATGGTACTATCACCATTTGGCCAAATGCTGTAACTAATTCTTAATTGTTTTGCTCTTATTTCGCTTAGAGCACTATAAAATTTACCTAGTGTACAGGTGACAGCCTTTATCTAAAAAGGATGAATCCCCCTTTCTTATGTGGGCATTTATGTGTGCTTGTTGTCTTTAAGAGGTAAACAATTTCCACTAGACTATATACAATAGGCAATCATAAAAAGGGACACAAGGCTTCCCAAAATGCTATCATGCCCCTTTCTGTAATTTAAGGGAGTCAATTGGCAGTTAAAGAGGCCCTCTTCCCCTTTTGCCCAAGACCCTGGTACATTTTAGAGGGAAAGGTTACAATTTATTCAAAATATGGTATTCCTCTCTTTTAAATGAATGAATATATGTAAAGTGGAGACAGAGGCTCTTTAATAGTTCCTCTCTATGAAAACCTCCCAGGTGATCAACATTCCCCATAGAAAATACCGCTATACTATCTACCCCTCTTTCAAATGAAGGGTCTATCTAGGTACTACAGGTGTCTGAAAACCCCCACTATCCAACATGTCTCTGTGGTTCTTGTTACAGGTGAAAGAGAGACATTGTATATATGTGTGTGTATGTCTGTGTGTGTGTGTATGTATATATATATATATATATATATATATATATATATATATATGAAAGTAGTGTGGGAAGGTGCAATCTGATATAGAGGTTAAATCTAACTAGTTAAATTAGTTTATACAAAAAAAGTCTTATCGGTATTAAACAAAATCACATAATATATAATATAACATAGTGGCACATAGGTCCAAAAAACGTAATTTATTTAAGAACTTACCTGATAAATTCATTTCTTTCATATTGGCAAGAGTCCATGAGCTAGTGACGTATGAGATATACAATCCTACCAGGAGGGGCAAAGTTTTCCAAACCTCAAAATGCCTATAAATACACCCCTCACCACACCCACAATTCAGTTTAATGAATAGCCAAGCAGTGGGGTGATAGAAAAAGGAGTAAAAAAGCATACAAAAAGAGGAACTAGAAATATTATTGCCAATATGAAAGAAATGAATTTATCAGCTAAAATTTCCTTATATGGCAGTTTCAGAAATGGGAAAAAATGCAAATACAGGAAGTGGGTGAAAAAATAAACAACATTTTTGGGCGCCGAATATGACGCATGACGCAAAAGGAAGTTGAAAAACTTTTTTGCCGCCAACAACATCCGGAAATGGCGCAACTCGCGTCATCACAGAAACGCAACCTCGTGCAAGGAAACCTGGCATCAACTAAGACGCAGGAAATTACGAACTTGCGTCATCAAAGACGTACCTTTGTGCCAAAAAAATTATCGTGCCAAGAATGAAGCAATAAATAACAGCATTTTGCGCCCTCGCGAGCGGAATTTTGCCTGCAAAATTAAGAGAAAAAACAGTCAAAGGACTATACCTATAGGACTATAACTTCCCAAACATGCTTCCCAAACTGAAACTGACAGTCTGCAAAAGGAAATATACATAGACCTGACTCATGGCAAATATAAGTAAAATACATACATTTAAAACTTTATATTAATACAAAAAGCGCCAAACCATAGCTGAGAGTGTCTTTAAATAAAGAAACATACTTACCAAAGACACCCTACAACATATAGCAGATAGCCAAACCAGTACTGAAAAAGTATCAGCAGAGGTAAAGGTATATAAGACTATATTGTCAATCTGAAAAGGGAGGTAGGAGATGAATCCCTACGACCGATAAAAGAGAACCTTTGAAAAGATTTCCCGCGAGGAAAACCATAAAATCAATAGGCAATACTCCCTTCACATCCCTCTGACAAACTCTGTACTCTGAGAGGAATTGGGCTTCAAAATGCTTAGAAGCGCTTTGTAATAGAAGAAATCATAGAAATCAAGCACAAACTTCACCACCTCCATAGGAGGCAAACTTTGTAAAACTGAATTGTGGGTGTGGTGAGGGGTGTATTTATAGGCATTTTGAGGTTTGGGAAACTTTGCCCCTCCTGGTAGGATTGTATATCCCATACGTCACTAGTTCATGGACTCTTGCCAATTACATGAAAGAAAGATAAGCACAAAGACAAAAAATAAATAAAATAAAAAATATATATATTATGTTTTAATAGCGACCAGTGATCTTGTTTAATTACCGATAAGAAGACTTTTTGTGTATATACTAATTTTACTAGTTAGATTTAACCTCTATATCAGATTGCACCTTCCCACACTACTTTCTTTATTTTGCATTTCTTCTTATATATTGGGCTATGATACAATAGGGAGAATCTAAATCCTAGTAAGTGTATTTGGGCAGCACTCTGGATATAGTGTATTTGGAAACTACAGTGCTACTATCACAACATTCTCTCTCTCTCTCTCTCTCTCTCTCTCATAAAAGGACATTTTTTTCAATGTACAGAACATTGGAATTTTTTCAAAACACATTAAAAATGATATTTCATGTTTCAAGGTATTTTACAGGAAAGAGCTTAAAAGTGTATGTATGTGTGTGTTCATATATTTACACAAATACACATGTATACACAAATATGCACACACACATATATATATATATATATACATATACACATACACATATTTAGACATACAGTTTATCCCTTTTAACCCTTATAAAACCTTTCTGATAATGTTTATATAGTTTTATTAAAAAGTGTATATATATGTGTAATACTTTATTTGATGTGTTTTGTGCAACTTTTTTTTTTAACTCTTACAATTTACTTCAGGCCTCAAGGTACGCTAAATATTCAGTTTAAGCTTAAAGTGAAGGTCAATTTCGATGAATTAGTGCCCGATTTTTAATAATCCTATTAAAAAAAAGGGCACTTTAATTCATCAAAATTGACATTTCACTCGTTTTCTTCAAAAACTTACCTTTAATCCTGACTGCCGCTCCAGCGATTCCCCTGGCCGTCGGAAGCCTCTTCATACATCAGAAATGACTAATCCGGCTTCCTCCAATCACGACTCCCCCCCCCCCACCGGGGGAGTCATGGCCTGAGGCAACGCCGCGATTGGAGGAAGCCGGATTCGTCATTTTGGACCCGCGAAGAGGGCTTGCGACGGGCAGAGGAAGCGCTGCAGCGGCTGTCTGGATTAAAAGGTAAGTTTTTGAACAAAATGATTGAAATGTCAATTTTGATGAATTAAAGTGCCCTTGTTTTTAATAGGTTTATTAAAAACCGGGCACTAATTCATCGAAATTGACCTTCACTTTCAACTTGTAATACCAGCGTAAATTAGTGTGGTCATGATAACCATTGAAAGTATAGATTGCTCTCATAGTCGTCCACACTAACCCTTCCCTGGTTAGCGCACTTTACTATGGACTTGTAATATCAAAGTGGCTCGCTAATGGTAGTGCGTTGAACCCATGTGGCGCTATCATTAGCACGCCGCTTGTAATCTAGCTTACTCTCTCTTTGTAGATTTATGTCAAATATATACTTTACCGTTTGTGAATACATTGGGGCATATTAATCAATGTGCGAGCTGACATGATACAAAGTAGACATAAAGCCCAAAATTAAAATTTAAAAATAACTTTCCAATTTACTTCTTTTATCAAATTGTCTTTGTTTTCCTGTTATTTGTTAGAAAGCAGGACGGTAAGTTCAGGAGTGTGCACGTGTCTGCAACATTATATGGCAGCACTATTTTCTGTCATTTAGTGCTCCAGAAGTGCGCAATTCCTATCTATATATCTCTTTTAAAAAAGAATAACACAAGAACAAAGCTAATTTAATAATAGAAGTAAATTGGAAACTTTTTTATTGTATTCTCTATCTGAATCAGGAAAGACATTTTTTGGGTGTCATATGCCTTTAACACTCCTGCATCGTGCGCTCACTTCGCTTGAAGTACGCTTTTTGCGTGGCTCGGGTAGTGCTCAAATTACAAGTTAAAAGTACAAACTTTTCACTTGCTCACTAACCCGATGTACGCAAAAAGCTAAACTTCGAATATCGCAATTGTGCTGATGTATTCCCCCATAGAAGTAATGTGAATACATTTATTAAAGCCTATATAGACTTTACATATTACTACCAAGCAAGGAACTTTATGCCTTAGACCAGGGGTGCCCAATAGGTGGATCGTGATCTACCAGTCGATCGCGAAGGCGCTTCCGGTAGATCGT
Source organism: Bombina bombina (assembly GCF_027579735.1). NCBI lineage: Eukaryota > Metazoa > Chordata > Amphibia > Anura > Bombinatoridae > Bombina > Bombina bombina. The sequence continues at coordinate 952,114,139 of NC_069503.1, forward strand.
GGCTGGCTCTTTAATTGGTCCCGCGAGTACTGTAATGCAGCTCTCCGTTTTTGTTTACAGCCTGCGATAGTGGGAAGGGTGTTTGGAAGAAATAGCTCCACTCCAGGTTTGAGCGTCAACCGAGGATGTGACTAGCACACACAGAGTCCCCACACACAAACACTGTAATGTACAGGCCAGGCCCGCCCTTTGCACGGACAGCACATCGGAGCTTACACCCTCCAGCTTTCCAATTAGCACTCCCTTATGCCTGGATCATTGCCCTGAGTGTGCAAGAAAGCACTCGGTAAAACTGCTATATAAATATATTTATTTCTCCTGTGCAGCTGTACACCAGGGCACTGCTGTTATCATATCAAAACTCTCAGAAAGGCTCTGCAGGTTATGCAGAGAATTCTGGGCTGTGCATGGAGACAATTCAGCACTAAATTATCTCCATGCACGGCCCCAAATTTTTTGCATGACCTGCAGAGCCTTTCTAAGAGTTTCTTTGACGTGATAACAGCAGTGCCCCCGCAGCGCCCTGGTGTACAGCTGCACAGTAGAAATAAACGGATTTAAATAGCTTTCTTGCACACTCAGGGCAATCATTCAGGGTTAAGGGAGCGCTAATTGGAAAGCTGGAGGGTGTAAGCTGCGCTGATTGGTTAAAGCAATTTGGAGGTGAGCGGAATAAAACTCTTATGTAGTGTGCACAAAGGGAGGAAGTGACTAATGTGGAATATGAAAGGTAAGATCACCAGCTATTTACACATACATGCTTGCAGATGTACATTAATGGATATTTTATATGAATACCAGATGTTAGGTATTTAATTGACAATACCCCAGTATTTCATTCAGCTGTAAAATATATTTGTAAAAATAGTGAACAGTTTTACACGACTAGGTCTCATTTGAGCCCTAAAGTATAGGCACTATATTGCCAAACGTTTGTGGACACCATTTGAAAAGTAGATCCCAACCCAAAAAAGTGTGGGCACCCCTGCCTTAGACTATAGAATTACAGCTGCTGACTGTGTATCATTGTCCAGAGATAGAAATACTTTGGGAAGTTGTTTGGGAGCCCTTAACAGAAAATGAAACAGGGTGTAGGAAACACAATCTTAGAAACACTGAAATAGAAGAAAATTGTGTAGCCAGTGGTGCCAATTTGTGCTGCCCTAGGCACTGAGAAATCTGCTGCACCTAATCCTACCAAACAATTTTAGCTCATATATTTCTAAAAGCCCAAGGAACATCAGATTTCTGTACCCCCACTAGACAACTAGGAATCTTCCAATAAATTTGATAAATAAAACGTATCATGCCATAGAACTACTCCTCAAACTTTGGTGCCCCCACAGACACAGACCTATTTGGCCTAGGCCAGTGATGGCTAAACTTGGCACCCCAGATGTTTTGGTACTACATTTCTCATACTTAGGTAATATGCAGTCTAGTTGAGCATTATGGGAAATGTAGTTCCGAAACATCAGGGGTGCCAAGAGTGTAGCAGTAATTGCAGGCTTCATTGTGTCCTGGGGTTATCCTTACTAGTGCTATGTTCAATTGTATTTATAACTATATATTTCAATCATTTTATGTACAGTTCGTGTGCAGTGCTTAAAGGGATAGGAAAGTCTAAATTAATCTTGCATGATTCAGATCGACCATGTCATGTTATGACACTTTTAAATTCACTTCTATTCTCAAATGTGCTTTGTTCTCTTGATATCCCTTGTTGAAAAATAATACACATCTTACACTATTGGGTGCCTGCATCCATTTTTCTCTTGTGATTGGTTAACTAGATGTGTTCAGCTAACTGCCAGTAGTGCAATGCTGTTCCTTCAACAAAGGATAACAAGAAAATAAAGCAAATTTGACAATCGAAGTAAATTATTGGAAAGTAGTTTAAAATTGTATGTTCTATCCAAATCACGAAAGCACATTTTGGGGTTTCCTGTCCCTTTAATTGCCAACATATACTATGCATGTATAAAAAAGAGACTTTAATGTCGTTATAATTAACTAACTTTCGGCTAAATTACGAGTTTTGCATTATGAGGGGTGCGGTGCTAACTTGCACGTTATCTTCACCGCTCACTTCCCTACAGCGCTGGTATTACAGGTTTTCATAAAACCGGCGTTATCAGGCAAGAAGTGAGCGTAGAGCAAAATTGTGCTCCATATCGCACTCCAAAACCAGCGCTGCTTAAGGCAGCGGTGAGCTGATTTTACGTGCTTGTGCACGATTTGGGGAGAGCCGGCTGAAAAAAAGCCTAACACCTGCAAAAAAGCAGCGTAAAGCTCCGTAACGCAGCCCCATTGATTCGAAACTAAATTTATGTTTACACCTAAAACCCTAACATGAACCCCGAGTCTAAACACCCCTAATCTTACACTTATTAACCCCTAATCTGCCGCACCCGACATCGCCGACACCTACATTATACTTATTAACCCCTAATCTGCTGCTCCGGACATCGCCGCCACTAGAATAAACATATTAACCCCTAAACTGCCGCACTCCCGCATCGCAAACACTAGTTAAATATTATTAACCCCAAATCTGCCGCCCCCAACGTCGCCGCCACCATACTAAAGTTATAAACCCCTAAACCTAAGTCTAACCCTAACACCCCCTAACTTAAATATAATTAAAAGAAATCTAAATAAAAAATACTATCATTACCTAAATAATTCCTATTTAAAACTAAATACTTACCTATAAAATAAACTCTAAGCTAGCTACAATATAACTAATAGTTACATTATATCTAGCTTACGGCTAGATTTAGAGTTCTGCGGCCAAAGGGGTGCGTTAGCTACACATGCTTTTTTTCCCCCGCACCTTTTAAATACCGCTGGTATTTAGAGTTCACAGAATGGCTGCGTTAGGCTCCGAAAAAGGGAGCGTAGAGCATATTTACCGCCACTGCAACTCTAAATACCAGCATTGCTTACGGACACGGCCAGCTTCAAAAACGTGCTCGTGCACGATTCCCCCATAGAAAACAATGGGGCAGTTTGAACTGAAAAAAATCGCTGACCCCTGCATATTATTATTAACCCCTAATTTGCCGCTCCGTACACCGCCGCAACCTACGTTATCCCTATGTACCCCTAATCTGCTGCCCCTAACACCGCCAACCCCTATATTATATGTATTAACCCCTAATCTGCCGCCCCCAACGTCGCCTCCACCTACCTACAATTATTAACCCCTAATCTGCCGACCGGATCTCACCGCTACTCTAATAAATGTATTAACCCCTAAATCTAAGTCTAACCCTAACACTAACACCCCCCTAAGTTAAATATAATTTACATCTAACGAAATAAATTAACTCTTATTAAATAAATTATTCCTATTTAAAGCTAAATACTTACCTGTAAAATAAACCCTAATATAGCTACAATATAAATTATAATTATATTGTAGCTATTTTAGGATTTATATTTATTTTACAGGCAACTTTGTATTTATTTTAACCAGGTACAATAGCTATTAAATAGTTAATAACTATTTAATAGCTACCTAGTTAAAATAATTACAAAATGACCTGTAAAATAAAAGGTAGGGAGATCTTCAGGGGCTTAGTGTTAGGTTTATTTAAGGGGGGTTTGGGTTAGATTAGGGGTATGTGGGTGGTGGGTTGTAATGTTGGGGGGGTATTGTATGTTTTTTTTTTACAGGCAAAAGAGCTGAATTCTTTGGGGCATGCCCCGCAAAGGGCCCTTTTCAGGGCTGGTAAGGTAAAAGAGCTTTTCTATTTTAATTTTAGAATAGGGTAGGGCATTTTTTTATTTTGGGGGTCTTTGTTATTTTATTAGGGGGCTTAGAGTAGGTGTAATTAGTTTAAAATTGTTGTAATATTTTTCTAATGTTTGTAAATATTTTTTTATTTTATGTAACTTAGTTCTTTTTTATTTTTTGTACTTTAGTTAGTTTATTTCATTGTATTTATTTGTAGGTATTGTATTTAATTAATTTATTGATAGTGTAGTGTTAGGTTTAATTGTATTTATATGTAGGTATTTTATTTAATTAATTTATTGATAGTGTAGTGTTAGGTTTAATTGTAGATAATTGTAGATAGTTTATTTAATTAATTTATTGATAGTGTAGTGTTAGGTTTAATTGTAACTTAGGTTAGGATTTATTTTACAGGTAATTTTGTAATTATTTTAACTAGGTAACTATTAAATAGTTATTAACTATTTAATAGCTATTGTACCTGGTTAAAATAATTACAAAGTTGTCTGTAAAATAAATATTAATCCTAAAATAGCTACAATATAATTATAATTTATATTGTAGCTATATTAGGTTTTTTTTTACAGGTAAGTATTTAGCTTTAAATAGGAATAATTTATTTAATAAGATTTAATTTATTTCGTTAGATTTAAATTATATTTAAGTTAGGGGGGTGTTAGTGTTAGGGTTAGACTTAGCTTTAGGGGTTAATACATTTATTATAGTAGCGGTGCGGTCCGGTCGGCAGATTAGGGGTTAATTATTGTAGGTAGGTGGAGGCAACGTTGGGGGCGGCAGATTAGGGGTTAATAAATATAATATAGGGGTCGGCTGTGTTAGGGGAAGCAGATTAAGGGTACATAGGTATAATGTAGGTTGCGGTGGTGTACGGAGCGGCAGATTAGGGGTTAAAAAAAATATGCAGGTGTCAGCGATAGCGGGGGTGGCAGATTAGGGTTTAATAAATATTATGTAGGTCTCGGCGGTATTAGGGGCAGCAGATTAGGGGTACATAGGGATACCGTAGGTGGCGGCGGTGTGCGGTCGACAGATTAGGGGTTAAAAAATTATAATAGAGTGGCGGCGATGTGGGGGGACCTCGGTTTAGGGGTACATAGGTAGTTTATGGGTGTTAGTGTACTTTAGAGCACAGTAGTTAAGAGCTTTATAAACCGGCGTTAGCCCAGAAAGCTCTTAACTACTGACTTTTTTCTGCGGCTGGAGTTTTGTCGTTAGATTTCTAACGCTCACTTCAGCCACGACTCTAAATACCGGCATTAGAAAGATCCCATTGAAAAGATAGGATACGCAAATCGCGTAGGGGGATCTGCGGTATGGAAAAGTCGCGGCTGCAAAGTGAGCGTTAGACCCTTTCCTGACTGACTCCAAATACCAGCGGGCGGTAAAAACCAGCGTTAGGAGCCTCTAACGCTGGTTTTGACGGCTACCGCCAAACTCTAAATCTAGGACTTAGAGTTTGTATTTATTTTAACTAGGTAGAATAGTTAGTAAATAGTTATTAACTATTTACTAACTACCTAGCTAAAATAAAAACAAATGTACCTGTAAAATAAAACCTAACCTGTCTTACACTAACACCTAACATTACACAACAATTAAAAAAATTACCTAAATTAAATACAATTACCTAAATTACAAATCAAACCCACTAAATTACACAAAATAAAAAAAGAAATTATCAGCTATTAAAACTAATTACACCTAATCTAATAGCCCAATCAAAATAAAAAAAGCCCACCCAAAATAAAAAAAAACCTAGCCTAAACTAAACTGCCAATAGCCCTTAAAAGGGCCTTTTGTAGGGCATTGCCCCAAAGAAATAAGCTCTTTTACCTGTAAAAAATATATAAACACCCACCCAACAGAAAACCCCCACCCACACAACCAAACCCCCCAAATAAAAACCTAGCTAAAAAAACCTAAGTTCCACATTGCCCTGAAAAGGGCATTTGGATAGGCATTGCCCTTAAAAGGGCATTTAGCTCTTTTTCAATTGCCCAAACCCTAATCTAAAACTAAAACCCACCCAATAAACCCTTAAAAAAAACTAACACTAACCCCTGAAGATCCACTTACAATTTTGAAGAGCCGATATCCATCCTCAACGAAGTCAGGAGAAGTCTTCATCCAAGCCGGCAGAAGTAGTCCTCTAGACGGGCAGAAGTCTTAATCCAGATGGCAGAAGTGGTCCTCCAGATGGGCAGAAGTCTTTATCCAGACGGCATCATCTATCTTCATCCATCCGGTGCGGAGCGGGTCCATCATCAAGATATCTGGCGCAGAGCATCCTCTTCAATCGAAGTCTTCTTCCCAAATTAATTCTCCTTTAAATGACGTCATCCAAGATGGCGTCCCTTAAATTCCGATTGGCTGATAGAATTCTATCAGCCAATCGGAATTAAAGGTGAAAAAATCCTATTGGCTGATGTAATCAGCCAATAGGATTGAGCTTCAATCCTATTGGCTGAGCCAATCAGCCAATAGGATTGAGCTCGCATTCTATTGGCTGATTGGAACAGCCAATAGAATGCAAGCTCAATCCGTTGGATGGATGAAGATAGAAGATTTAAAGACTTCTGCCGTCTTGGATGAAGACTTCTCCCGACTTCGTTGAGGACTTCTTGCCGCTTGGATGAAGACTTCTCCCGGCTTCGTTGAGGATGGATGTTGGCTCTTCAAAACTGTAAGTGGATCTTCGGTGATTAGTGTTCGTTTTTTTTAAGGGTTTATTGGGTGGGTTTTAGTTTTAGATTAGGGCTTGGGCAATTGAAAAAGAGCTAAATGCCCTTTTAAGAGCAATGCCCATCCAAATGTCCTTTTCAGGGCAATGGGGAGCATAGGTTTTTTTAATTAGGTTTTAATTTGGGGGTTTGGGTGTGTGGGTAGTGGGTTTTACTGTTGGGGGGTGTTTGTATTTTTTTTTACAGGTAAAAGAGCCGATTTCTTTTGGGCAATGCCCCGCAAAAGGCCCTTTTAAGTCTTCATCCAAGCAGCAAGAAGTCCTCAACGAAGCTGGGAGAAGTCTTCATCTAAGCGGCAAGAAGTCGTCCTCCAGGCGGGCAGAAGTCTTAATCCAGACGGCATCTTCTATCTTCATCCTTCCGGAGCCGGTCCATCTTCAAGACATCTGGGGCGTAGCATCCTCTTCATACGGTCCCAGCCGTACACTGAAGGTTCCCTTTAAGGGACGTCATCCAATATGGCGCCCCTTGAATTCCGGTTGGCTGATTGCATCAGCCAATAGAATTTTTTACCCATTAATTTCTATTGGCTGATAGAATTCTATCAGCCAATCGGAATTCAAGGGACGCCATCTTGGATGACATCCCTTAAAGGGAACCTTCAGTGTACGGCTGGGACCATATGAAGCGGATGCTCCGTGCCGGATGTCTTGAAGATGGACCCGCTCCGGAAGGATGAAGATAGAAGATGCCGTCTGGATGAAGACTTCTGCCCGCCTGGAGGACGACTTCTTGCCGCTTGGATGAAGACTTCTCCCGGCTTCATTGAGGACTTCTTGCCGCTTGGAAGAAGACTTCTCCCGGCTGGATGAGGATGGATGTCTGGTCTTCAAAAACTGTAAGTGGTTTTTGGGGGTTAGTGTTAGGTTTTATTAAGGGTTTATTGGGTGGTTTTAATTTTTAGCTTAGTGTTTGGGCATGTAAAAGAGCTGAATGCCCTTTTAAGGGCAATGCCCATCCAAATGCCCTTTTCAGGGCAATGGGTAGCTTAGGTTTTTTAGATAGAATTTTATTTGAGGGGGGTAGGTTGTGTGGGTGGTGGGTTTTACTGTTGGGGCCGATGTTTGTATTTTTATTTGCCAGGTAAAAGAGCTGATTTCTTTGGGGCAATGACCCGCAAAAGGCCCTTTTAAGGGCTATTGGCAGTTTAGTTTAGGCTAGGGATTTTTTAATTTTGGGGGGCTTTTTTATTTTGATAGGGCTATTAGATTAGAAGTAATTAGTTAAATATTTGATCATTTCTTTTTTATTTTGTGCAATTTAGTGTTTATTTTTTTTGTAATTTAGTTAATTGTATTTGATTAATGTAATTTATTTAATTTTAGTGTAATGTTAGGTTTTACTGTAAGATAGGTTAGGTTTTATTTTAAAGGTAAATTTGTATTTATTTTAACTAGGTAGTTAGTAAATAGTTAATAAGTATTTAATAACTAATCTACCTAGTTAAAATAAATACAAACTTAACTGTGAAATAAAAATACTATTACTATTAAAATACTATTAGTTATTTTGTAGCTAGCTAAGGTTTTATTTTACAGGTAAGTATTTATTTAGTTTTAAATAGGAATAATTTAGGTATTAATTGTAATTTTTATTTGGAATTATTTTAATTATGTTAACGTTAGTGGGTGTTAGGGTTAGACTTAGGGTTATGTTTAGGGGTTAATAACTTTAGTATAGTGGCAGTGACATTGGGAGCAGCAGATTAAGGGTTAATAACAGTAATGTAGGTTGCGGCGATGTTAGGGACAGCAGATTAGGGGTTAATAAGTGTATGTAGGTGGCGACGACATTGGGGGCACCAGATTAGGGGTTAATAATATTTAACTAGTGTTTGCGATGCGGGAGTGTGGCAGTTTAGAGGTTAATATGTTTATTATAGTGGCGGCAATGTCCGGAGCGGCAGATTAGGGGTTAATAAATTTATTTTAGTGTTTGCGATGCGGGAGGACCTCAATTTAGGGGTTAATAGGTAGTTTATGGGTGTTAGTGTACTTTGTAACACTTTAGTTATGAGTTTTATGGTACAGCTTTGTAACGTAAAACTCATAACTACTGACTTTCAGGTGGCGGTACAGATCTTGTAGTTTTAGGCTGTACCGCTCACTTTTTGGCGCTATAGAAGTCCCATTGAAAAAGGATTTTTTGATAGGTGTGGTAGTTATGTTGCGTGACGGCCAAAAGGGTGTGCGGTACAGCTATACCTACAACACCTGTAATACCAGCGGTAGTGAAAAAGAGCCATAACGATGCTTTTTCACTCAAAACACACAACTCGTAATCTAGCTGATAGTTAATAGGAGGATAGTTAATAGGAGGACTAGACTCCTAATGCTGTCGGTCAGAACAAAATTAATTAAATCTTAATTTTGAAAAGACCTCGTAAGTTTACTTAAAGGCATAATAGCAGTCATAACCTTTTATGATATAAGCAACAACATGTGATGTTTGCAGATGAAATCAAGTACATGAACTGAATATGTAAGTCATAATAGCTTTCAAAGTTCATGAAAACAGCGAGCAATAGAGGGAGAGGGGTAAAATAACAAAAATTTGGCACCAAGAATGACGCAATACGTAAAAGAAGTTAAAAAATGTTGGTGCAAAACTAACACCAGGAAATGACACAACTCGTGTCATAACAAACGCTATTTCACACCAAAACAACTCACAACAAAGACGCAGGAAATTACGAAATTTGCACCATCAAAGGCGCAACTTCCCACCAAAAAAGTTTGCGCCAAGAATGACACAATAAAAAACAGCATTTTGCGCCCTCGCGAGCCTAGATTTGCCCGCGAAAAAATTAAAGTCAAATTAGAAAAAGACTGAACCCCAGGTAAGAAAAAAGTTTAAATAAACTTCCCAAACATGATTCCTATACTGAAACTGTGTAGACTGCAAAGGGAAATACACATAGACCTGACTCATGGCAAATATAAGTAAAATACATATATTTAAAACTTTATATTAATACATATAGCGCCAAACCATAGCTGAGAGTGTCTTTAAATAAAGATACATACTTACCGAAAGACACCCATCGACATATAGCAGATAGCCAAACCAGTACTGAAAACTATCAGCAGAGGTAATGGTATATAAGAGTATATCGTCTATCTGAAAAAGGAGGTAGGAGATGAATCCCTACGACCGATAACAGAGAACCCTTGAAAAGATTTCCCATGAGGGAAACCAAAAAATCAGTGGGCGATACTCTCTTCACATCCCTCTGACAAACACTGTACTCTGAGAGGAATTGGGCTTCAGAATGCTTAGAAGCGCTTATCACTGAAGAAATCATAGAAATCAAGCACAAACTTACTTCACCACCTCCATAGGAGGCAAAGTTTGTAAAACTGAATTGTGGGTGTGGTGAGGGGTGTATTTATAGGCATTTTAAGGTTTGGGAAACTTTGCCCCTCCTGGTAGCATTGTATATCCCATACGTCACTAGCTCATGGACTCTTGCCAATTACATGCGAGAAACACAGTTCCCTTTGACCGAAACGTAAAGGCACTTTTCAGTGCCATTTTTTTCTAACACCCCACTCCCACCAAGATTAAACCCAAAAACTAGGCTGTATTTTGGGGGCATTTGGGCACATTTATAAAATTAACTAGAGATTTAATCTCGGGTCAATTTTATGAGTGCTAATTGCTACCACAAGCTTGCAGTAGCAATAACTAGCCACTTGCAATGGCTGATTAATTATTGCACGCCCGCAAACAAGCAAATTTGGCTGTTTGCGGGCCCGCAATAATTTAGAGCTCCACTTGTAATTTAGCCCTTAGTAAACAGATTAAACATATAAATAACTTCTTGCTTATGGCATACATTGGCAACAACCATATTTTCTAAAGTTGCAATAATGTAGTGATACTTGTTCATGTCCACAAAGCATGTTAGCCCTGAATAAATTGCCATATACTGTATATCCTAACTGCTCCTGCAGCTGCAGCCATAAGGCACTCACTGCCAAAGCTGTCCCTGTTTGATGATGTCATATGTCTGGAGAAGCCTTTTTGCTCATCTGGATGGTGAGCTTTTTGTCCATTTGTAATGCATGTAATAGATATTTAGATCACCAGTTTCCATTTCCAGCGCTTTTAAATGTTTAAATATTGATTTGGATTTTAATAATAAAGAACATTTTAATTGTCAAATATATATTTTAATGGACGAGAATATTTATAATTTTCTGTTATGCTTTTAAATGCTTTTAAATTCTAGGCTATAAAGAAAAAAAAAGAATAAACTAAGTCTGCAAAACATACATTTATGTTTCAATGTGATAGTTGACATGCTCTGTAGAGCTCAAAAAGGTTTCATTATGTCTGTTGTGGAGGATTTTTACAGTAGAAATTAGTGTGTTGCTGAAATGATCAGGATGCAAAACTTTATGAGTGGCAAATGTAGAGCACCACATCCTACTTGGGGTGTAATTCATTTTACATCATAAAAAAAATGTAATGTTTATAAATGTATGGCAAAAAACATGTTTTCTTGCTGTCCCTTTACAGATACAAAGTTATTTTGTACTTTTACTGACATATGTAATATTTTACCTATTGCTCTTCAGAGAGGGTTGCAACCATCAGGCAGCCAGCCCAGTTGGTATAGAGGTAATTTAATTTGCCTGCTTTTGTTGTGTGCACAATCTTTTTATATGCACACTTGATGAGGTACCAGCTCATACGGAGCATGTGTAAGGCTTTACAGTATATACTTATATGAATTTTGTGATTGGATTGAATGTTTAATATGTATTTGTTGTTTATGCCATTCTACTGAATTTAACTGTTGTTAAAGGGACATGAAACCCACATTTTTGCTTTCATGATTTAGAAATTGCATGCAATTTTAAACAACTTTCTAATTTACTTCTATGATCTATTTTGCTCCATTCTCTTGATATCCTTTGCTGAAAAGCATATCTAAATATGCTTAGTAGTTGCTGATTGGTGACTGCACATAGATGCCTCATGTGATTGGCTCACCCATGTGCATTGTTATTTCTTCAGCAAAGGATATCTAAAGAATGAAGCAAATTAGATAATAGTACATTGAAATGTTGTTTAAAATTGTATTCTCTCCTGAATCATGAAAGAAACATTTTGGGTTTAGTTTCCCTTTAAGTTTGCAAAGAAGACCAGGAGGATAAATATATTCCACCAGGCTTTATTATGGGTGTTTCCATTAATTGTTCTTATTTAAAAAAATAAATATATATATATATTATAAAATTGTGCTAATAAAATTACAGTGAAATGTTTTGAGAATTTTCATTTTGTATATGTATCTTTTTGGAATGCAGTATGTAATTGCTTGTACATGCCATGCACATATAAAAATTGACTCCAATGTCCCGTTAATAATATTTTCTCAATCTAATAGAGGACATTTTAAAATGCATAGATTGATATAGATTTTTATAATTGGCAGGTATGTTATTATCCAACAAATAACCTGTGGGAGTTCTGTTTATCAACCAGTGACGTTTTATCCCACATAATAATATTGCACAAACATTCAAATTCCGTTAGTTTTTAACATAAAATAAAATAATAAACCGCTTTTGGCAGAAACTTTTTTTTAGTGCAAAAAGATGTAATTTAAGATGTTTACTTTTTTTAATATGAATTATAAACATGTTTAGAGTTGACTATCCCTTTAAATGTATAATTGTTGGATGTACTACAGATAGCTCCTCCTTTAAAATCAATGTACATCTCACATTTTAAGATGCATTAAAGTGACATTAAACGCAAATTATAAGCAGCATGATAATAAACTTTTAGATCTGAGAAGAATTTTTGCAATGAATAATGTAGCTTTGTTTTGTCAAATGAGTATATTGTTTTATGTTTTTTTTCTTCTCAGTGACTTCCCTGTCCCCCAGAACAAAAGTATCATTGTTAATTAATCACAAACTAATGTACATATATAGTATTTGACCATGAATTGTCGTTTCCATTTAAAGAGATTGTGGGTAATCCTGCCCTAGTCCCTTTCCTTAAGGTGGTTTAGCACTGATTAAGCTTAGTCAAAGGAACATGGAATATGATATGATTCAGACATATCATACAATTTATAGAAGTTTCCATTTTATTTCTATTATAAAATTTGCTTAGTTCTCATGCAACATTCTTGCATAACTACTGTCATGTAGTGCTGCACACACATGCACGCTCCTAAGCATACCTCGCTGCTTTTCAACAAAGGATACCAAGAGAATGAAGACAATTTGATAACAGAAGTAAATTGGAAAGTTGTTTAGAATTGTATGTTCTATCTGAATCATGAAAGAAAATGTGGGGTTTCATATCCCTATAATTAATAATGTACTAAACAGGCATTTCAAAAACAGACATACATTTCTATCTAATCTCAATCCAATTCATAAGTAAATATTTATATATACACAATAATATTTTACACCTAAACTACAACGTTAGTGCACTGGGAATGCTTTTCCTATCATGATTGTTGATACAAAATTGATAACCCACCTTAAAAGAGCAAATTACTGGAGCTAGAAGGTGATGAAGAGGGGGTTAAAAACAGTAGCTAACAGAAAAGTAAATAACAGTATTAAACCAAGCCTCACGAGAGAAAGAGGAACAAGCACCATTTAAAATGTATTTCACAATAAAAGACAGTAAAATAAACAATGAATGTGCATTGCAATAACATTATACTTTCAATAATGAATATTCTATTTCTTGCACATTTTGAGTTTAATAACCCCTTAAAGGGACATGAAACCCACATTTTTTTCATTCATGATTTAGAAAGAGAATGCAATTTTAAACATCTTTCTAATTTACTTCTATTATCTAATTTGTTTTATTCTCTTGATATTCTTTGCTGAAAAGCATATCTAGATATGCTCAGTAGCTGCTGATTGGTTGCTGCACATAGAAGCCTTGTGTGATTGGCTCACCCATGTGCATTGCTTTTTCTTCAAATAAGGATATCTAAAAAATTAAACAAAATAAATAATAGAAGTACATTGTGATGTTGTTTAAATTTGTATTCTCTATCTGAATCATGAAAGAAATATTTTGGGTTTAGTGGCCCTTTAACCCTGTGACACGTTATACACTAGCCATCAGGCACATGCATGTTAGAGGCAATGTAAATGGTTAAAACATGTTTTATCAGTCATGTTCTATATTAATCTCCACCTGTTCTTGTAATCATGGGATAGAGAGCAGATATTAATTCAAAGACCGCTATTAATCATTATGAGTCATATACTTGTATTATTCACTCATCTTTATTTAGTATCTAGAAAAGTAACTCAAAGTAAGATCAAAGTTGTGAGTTTATAGTGTTATTGAGCATGTCCTTAACCCATTAAATACTCTATTGCTATATTAGTATAATATAAAGTGTTCTATAAATTATATTATGATGCTAAAGGTAGCTTCTTATTTAGCCAACGTCTTATATGCTGAGAGAAGATCCCTTTCTATTAAACCTATTCTTATTCCAGCGCATAAAGGGATAGAGAGGTCAAATTTAAAATGTGCACAGGTGCATTTCAATTTGAAATAGAAGAATTTTTGCAATATACTTTCATTGTAAAAATGCTTCTAGTAAAAGTTATTACTGTTTTTCTGCGGCATACGCACATATCCTATGAGGACCTGTGCACCAGTATTTAAGATTAGAGAGCTGGCAGTGCTATGTGTTTCTTCTGTAGACTTAAAGGGACATGAAACCACAAAATATTATTTAAAGGGACACTGTACCCAACATTTTTCTTTTGTGATTCAAATTGAGCATGAAATTTTAAGCAACTTTCTAATTTACTCCTATTATCAAATTTTCTTCATTCTCTTGGTATCTTTATTTGAAATGCACGAATGTAAGTTTAGATGCCGGCCCATTTTTGGTGAACAAACTGGGTTGTCCTTGCTGATTGGTGGATAAATTCATCCACCAATAAAAAAGTGCTGTCCAGAGTACTGAAACCAAAAAAAGCTTAGATGCCCTCTTTTTCAAATAAAGATATCAAGAGAATGAAGAAAAATTGATAATAGGAGCAAATTAGAAAGTTGATTAAAATTATATGCTCTTTCTGAATTACAGAAGAAAAAAATTTGGGTTCAGTGTCCCTTTAATGATTTAGGTAGAATATACAATTTCAAACAACTTTTCAGTTTACTTCTATTATCAAATTTGCTTCATACTCTTGCTATCATATCTTGAAGGATCAGCAATGCACTACTAGTTTCTAACTGAACACTTGGATAAGCCAATGACAATCGGTATATATATGCAGCCACCGATCAGCAGCTAGAAGCTAGGTTATTTGCTGCTCCTGAGCTTTCCTAGATAAACCTTTCAACAAAGGATAACAAGAAAAGGAAGCTAATTATCAGTAGAAGTAAATTGGAAAGTTGTTTAAAATGCTATGTTCTATCTGAATAATGTCTAATTATGACTTTACTGTCCATTTAATTTGTGTCATACATGACACTGTTGATTGACACATCCTGCTAGTGGCCGATTGGCTGCAAATCTGCAGGGGGCGGCATTGCACAAGCAGTTCATCAGAACTGCTTGTGCAATGATAAATGCAGACAGTGTATGCTGTCTGCATTTATCGATGTCTGGCGGATATGATTCGATACAGCGAATCATGTCCGCCAGACACGTGATAAAACAGCCCCTTTGTTTCAAACTCTTGACCTCTTGACTTTTTGTATACATTTTGTCACACTGCTACAGGTAAATTTAGCCTGAGATAGGTATAGGGCTATAGCACTAATTTATTAAGCACCCGTAAACGTGCAAGTTTGCCTCTTTACATGCGCATGTTAAATAACCAGCCATTACAAGTGGCTGGTTATTAGTACCACGAGCTCGCGGTAGAAATTAGCTCTAAAAAAATTAACCAAAGGTCTGGTTAATTTTAAAAATGTCCACCAATTGCCCACAAAATACAGTGTAGTGTGCGTTTTTAAAAATAAAAAATATGAGCATCTTTTTTTTTTTTTTTTTTTTTAAACTGCACAAAGTTGTTTTTAGGGGTCAAAGCGAGCGGGTCTGCGGTGATAGAAAAAAAAAACGTCACTGAAAAGTGCCTTTACATTGCGATCTATGGGGAACTGTGTTCTCTAGAAATATATATATGTATATGCTTATATACATATATATTTATGTGTTAATATGTGTATATACATATATAAACCCATAAAACAATTTATGTAAGAACTTACCTGATAACTTAATTTCTTTCATATTGGCAAGAGTCCATGAGCTAGTGACGTATGGGATGTACAATCCTACCAGGAGGGGCAAAGTTTCCCAAAAGGAGGAGCCTGTAAAACCTTCAAAACCAAATTAAGACTCCAAGGAGGAGAGATTGATTTAATGACAGGCTTGATACGGACCAAAGCCTGTATAAAACATATATAAAATAAAATAAAATAAATCAGAAAGAGCAAAAATTTGTCCCTTCAAGGAACTTTATCCAAACCATCCTGAAGAAACTGTAAAATTAAATAAAAGTCTTCCAAACTCGATAATAAATCTTCCTAGAAACAGATTTATGAGCCTGTAACATAGTATTAATCACTGAGTCAGAGATACCTCTATGACTAAGCACTAAGCGTTCAATTTCCATACCTTCAAATTTAAAGATTTGAGATCCTGATGGAAAAACTGACCTTGAGACAAAAGGTCTGGTCTTAAAGGAAGTGGCCAAGGTTGGCAACTGGACATCCGAACAAGATCCGCATACCAAAACCTGTAAGGCCGGGGGGCAGAGCCAACTCTCAAGCCGAGCAGACACAGGTTTCAGGAGCTCCTGCTCTAATAAATCTACAAAGGCCACTAAATAGCCCCATAATACAATTTTTACATAGAGAAGCTGCTCTGAGTTTTAATAACAATCTTTTGCGTCCACATTTTGCAGCAAGCTGCTCAATTTCAGAGACAGACCTGATCTCCCACTCAGCCGAAGGGATGGATTCTCTAATATTAGATGCATTAGGGGATAGTTATCAACGTGTCAACTTTCCTGCCTTCGCTGGCCCAATATGCCCGCCTAAGTTCGCCTACCATCGCCGCCGCGGACCTGAAAAAATTTGCCTAAGTTATCAATAAATCTGTCAGAAAGCCGCGCACCAAGTACGGGGCGATGAGCAGCAGACTGTGAGAGTTATCACTCATCCGATCTCGCTGCTCTTCGGCTTTTTTACAACTTTATTGCTAGCCTGTCACTAAGCACCCACACCAAACTACACTGTTCTACCCCTACACTGTTCTACCCCCTATACCGGCGCCCCCGGAGCCCCCCGCAACTCAATAAAGTTACTAACCCATAAACCGCCGCTCCTAGACCCCGCCGCAACTCTTATAAATGTATTAACCCCTAAACCGCCGCTCCTAGACCCCGCCGCAACTCTTATAAATGTATTAACCCCTAAACCGCCACTCCCGGACACCGCCGCAACCTACATTATACCTAGTAACCCCTATCCTGCCCCCCCCTATACTGCCGCCCTCTATAATAAAGTTATTAACCCCTATCCTGCTGATCCCGCACCTCGCCGCAACTAAATAAATAGTTTAACCCCTAAACCGTCGCTCCCGGACCCTGCCGCAACCTATATTACATTTATTAACCCCTAATCTGCCCCCCCTACACCGTCGCCACCTATAATACATTTATTAACCCCTATCCTGCCCCCCACTACACCGCCGCCACTGTAATAAATGTATTAACCCCTAAACCTAAGTCTAACACTAACCCTAACACCCCCCTAAATTAAATATTAATTAAATAAATCTAAATAATATTTCTCTTATTAACTAAATGAATCCTATTTAAAACTAAATACTTACCTTTAAAATAAACCCTAATATAGCTACAATATAAATAATAATTATATTGTAGCTATCTTAGGATTTATTTTTATTTTACAGGCAACTTTCAATTTATTTTAACTAGGTACAATAGCTATTAAATAGTTATTAACTATTTAATAGCTTACCTAGCTAAAATAAAGAGAAATTTACCTGTAAAATAAATCCTAACCTAAGTTACAATTAAACCTAACACTACACTATACTTAAATAAATTAAATAAATTAAATACAAATAACTACAATTAAATACAATTACATAAACTAACTAAAGTACAAAAAATAAAAAAATAGGTTACAAACATTTAAAAAATATTACAACAATTTTAAGCTAATTACACCTAATCTAAGCCCCCTAATAAAATAACAAAGCCCCCCAAAATAAAACAATTCCCTACCCTATTCTACATTAAAAACGTTCAAAGCTCTTTTACCTTACCAGCCCTTAAAAGGGCCTTTTGTGGGGCATGCCCCAAAGAAAACTGCTCTTTTGCCTGTAAAAGAAAAATACAACCCCCCTCCAACATTAAAACCCACCACCCACCTCAAGCCTAATATGACCGATCTCAAAGGGCTCTATATGTCCTTGTTATATGTTTATAGCTGGAAGGAATAATCATCTGTACCTACGCATCTATGCTTTGAAATTACTTGCGACACTGTTTACAGCACAAGGGGTAAAGCTTTTAATCTGATTCATAATCTGCTGGAGAGGAGGCCCACGCCATAGACTAACGTTTGTAAGGGATTTTCAACATACCTATTATTTGTTTACTGCGCAACGCAGCAATGCCCTGTCACTGGGCTTAAATCACAAGAAAAACACGTTTTGCAGTGATCTATATCGCAGCTCCTAAGCCACAATAAGTAACATAGCTCTGTGATCATCAGATCAAGGTGCTTTTGCCTGAGGCGAGCATTACTGTACAACTCATTAATGTGCTGGGTCCCCACCAGTTATTAACCTGTGTAAAAGGTATCTATAAAACACAGACTCGGACATTGAACAAGGCAAACATGTCGCCTAAAAAAATTAATAAAAAAGGGGCCGTACCAAAACAAAGAAGTCAGATTACTCCCTCAGTTAACAATTTTTTTAAATCGGTAGAGGCCAAATCTACAAGTTTAAATCCCAATGAAGACCAGGACTCTGTTGCAGCATATTCATCCTCAGACTCGGACTCTGAAATTATGACAGACACCATCAAAGTGCCTAAAGCTTTATTTGAGTCACTCCCTTCGAAAAAGGATTTCTCTGCTTTAGTTCTGCAAGTTAAGCAATGTATCAAAGAGGAAATCAACGACCTAAAGAAAGAAATGTCTGAAATAGGGCACAGAGTGGAGGCAGTGGAAACTACCCAAGACACTCACACTACGGCAATATCTGCTCTACACACCACCATTCACAAACAGAATGAAGTCATACTGGGACTGGAAGAAAAAATTGATGATGCTGAAAATAGAAGCAGAAGGCAAAATATCAGAATTAGAGGTGTCCCCGAATCTATTCCGCCATCGGGCCTAGAGCAATACTTACAAGATCTCTTTAACTCTCTGAAACAAGCAGATTCCCCAATAAAGATTGAGATAGATAGAGCCCATAGGGCACTCCGCCCTAAACCATTAGATACACAACTACCCAGGGACATAATTGTACGAATAACAAACTATCAGGTCAAAGAAGAGCTTATGAAGCTGGCCCGTGAAAAACAACCTGTCAAGTACGAAAATGCTGATCTTCAATTTTATACTGACCTATCGCAGAGGACCCTTCTCAAAAGAAAAGAACTCAAACCTTTTACCATGCTTCTCAGGAAACTAAATATCCCATACAGATGGGGATTCCCTTTTCAGTTAATTATACCCTGGCAAGGAAAGAGATTCATATGCACTACACCAGGAGACGTTAAGCAAATCTGCAAAGCCCTAGATGTTACTCCTCCTGTGTTAGAGGAGGGAGAAGAGGCACAAAACCAACTCAAACCGGGACTTAGTAATAACCCACTACCTCAGAGACGGGAGTGGCAGCAAGTACAGCAGAGAAGAACACGCAGATTGAACACGGGCACTCAAAATAGCCTGCAAGAGAAAGACGGACCCTGAGCGGGTTAAGCTGTATCCTTTTATCTGTTTGGTTTTACAGTAATATTGTCATGCTACCATACATTTTCTTCTTTTCCAGGAAATAAATGTGAAAGACTTTCTTGTGATAAGAGACAATATGTGCTGCATAGGCAGTCTTGGTAATGTTCCAAATAGGAATTTTAGAGACTAGAGACTTTTACTTGCTAGCAATATGTTAAGCTAATAGAAATGTCTCACAGGTTCCCTGTTAATCCTTTTTTTTCATTTCAGAGGCCGATAGGTTGGTTTAACTCAGTTTAGTATTTAATCCAGAATTGTTTATCTTATTTTTATATTTCCTATTCCCTGTTAAAATGGGATAGCCGTACAACTTTTTACTCTCAGCCAGTTGGGAGATATTTTCTCCTATAGTTAAGATAATGTATTGTACCCTTTCGACTAGGAAAGGGGCAAAATGTTTGGTTACTTATTTTTTTATAATTTTTTCTTTTTTTAAGGTTACTACAATGATGCATGTGCATAACCAAGGGTGCTCGGAGTGTTTCAGAGGGAAGTATGTAAGGGCACTATCTAAATTCAGAGTCATACAGTACAAAAGTAGGTACAATGAATAGAAACAAGTCACAGGCTTTCACAATTATATCACAAAATACAAAAGGGCTAAATTGCCCGAATAAACGTAGGATAGCACTTTTGGATCTTCACAAGAAAGGGGGCCAGATTCTCATGCTACAGGAGACACACTTTAAAACTAAACAAATACCCAAATTCTTTTCATCTAACTACCCACAGCACTTTCACAGCTCTCACCCAGCCAAGAAAATTAATGGTGTCAGCATTTTGATTCATAAGTCACTTGCCTTTAGCAAAATACATGTAGAACAGGACAAAGAGGGCAGGTACTTATGTGTTACGGGTCTTCTTTTTGGCAAGCCCATCACATTGGTGAACTTATATGCACCCAATAGACGCCAGAGCAAATTCATTAATACAACCACCAACTCTATTTTAGCTCAGACTAAAGGTTCCTTGATCATAGCAGGCGACCTTAATGTCCCGTTAGACCCCCAGATCGACTGCTCTAACCCCACAACCAGACAAAAAATTCCGAACTTACACAGCGTCTGGAAAAATTTTAAATTGCTGGGGGTGCATGACTCATGGAGATGTCTCAATCCCCCAAAAAAAGGACTTCACATTCTTCTCGATCCCCAATAGTTGTTATTCCAGATTGGATTACATTTTCGTAGATCACTTAATTCTTTCATATCTAAAAACAGCTGAGATCAAACATACCACTTGGTCAGACCATTCACTGGCATTATGTGAAATAGCATGGCCCTCAGCTCCGCTTAGACAGTATCAGTGGAGATTAGATGAGTCACTTCTCAAGGGGCAACAACAAGTAAAGAGACTAGCTAAACACATTAAATCATATTTCACAATTAACAACACACCAGATATACCCTTAACAACAATCTGGGAGGCACACAAGAGTACAATCAGGGGAGAACTCATTAAACTTAAAGCATATATAACGAGAAAGAGGAGAGAAGAATATACCACTTTAGCCAAAGAAATTGCAGATTTAGACTACTTGCATAAGCAGTCCCCTGACAACAACCTTGTCTGGGATAACCTTAACTCAAAGCGTGCACAATTAAACAATTTCCTCCAGTTAGATGCTCAAAGACAATTATTGTCCTTCCAACAGACATTCTACAGGGAGGGAAACAAGGCAGGGAAATGGCTAGCAAGAGCTTTAAAGCATAGACAACAAAAAACATATATACACTCCATTAAAAATGAGTCAGGAAAACGGTCAGAATCTTTTTATCATAAACTTTACAACTTATTCCCAGATAGGGAAGACACCACCCATAGTCACACATGCCACCAATACCTTTCTGGTATACAAATACCACAACTGAGTAGCGAGCAAAGAGAGACCCTGAACCAACCCTTTACCATTAAAGAAGTATTAGATGCTATAGGTACCCTGAAAGCTAGCAAAGCGCCGGGCCCGGATGGTTTCTCGGGCCTGTATTATAAAACCTTTTCAAAATATCTTGCCCCGCACTTAACCTCTTTATTCAATCACATAGCAGAAGGTCATGAATTCCCCGATACTATGTTATAAGCACATATCTCAGTATTAGAAAAACCGGGCAGGGTGCCTGATGTCCCCGCCAACTTTAGACCAATATCCCTGCTCAACACAGACTTGAAACTTTATGCAAAAATTTTGGCCTCTCGCATAAATCAATTTCTCCCAGAACTAATCCATCAAGATCAGGCAGGCTTCGTGCCTAACAGAGAGGCGAAAGACAACACTGTGAAAGTACTTAATCTCATAGACCTTGTTTCCATAACTAACATACCAGCCCTTTTCCTCTCCACTGACGCCGAAAAGGCATTCGACAGACTTGACTGGACCTATTTACGAGTGACTCTTAGTAGATTTAATTTCCCAGACCAGTTTATCCAAAGAATTATGGCCCTATACTCTAATCCAACAGCACAGGTGAGAGTGAATGGGACGCTTTCTGAGTCCTTTGAAATCAGAAATGGGTCGA
The DNA here is from genome assembly GCF_027579735.1 of Bombina bombina. Lineage (NCBI taxonomy): Eukaryota > Metazoa > Chordata > Amphibia > Anura > Bombinatoridae > Bombina > Bombina bombina. The sequence goes on from NC_069503.1 coordinate 952,136,188, forward strand.
GACAGGGCTGCCCCTTATCCCCATTGTTATTTATTTTATCACTTGAACCACTCGCAATTAGAATTAGAGAGAATCCGCACATCAAGGGAATTATAGCAGGCACTAGACAACATAAAATGGCAATTTATGCAGACGACCTCCTACTGACGATAACTGACCCACTTAGATCTATCACACATGCAATGACTGAGCTTTTCTCTTTTGGCAGGGTATCCAATTTTTTGGTTAACATGACAAAGTCCGAATTCTTACCGGTTAAGATTCCCCAACAGACGCTAGAGGACATCAGAGCACTCTGCTCCTTAAAAGTACAAATCAACCGTCTTAAATATCTGGGAGTCTTTCTGACTCCAAACAGTCAATCAACACGCAAATACAATTATGGGGAACTAATTAATGAGTTTCAATCCCTAACCTCTTAAAAAAATATTACGTGGTTGGGTAGAATCCAAGCAGCTAAGATGGTACTACTACCTAAAGCATTATAAATCCTACAGACCGTACCGGTCCAGCACATTTCCAGGGAAGTAGATATCTTGCAAAAAATATTGAATGATTATATTTGGAGACGTAGACCACCACATATTAATAAAAGCACAATTTATAAAGTTCCTGAGCAAGGCGGTCTGGGGGTCCCACACCTTAACTCATATAAACTTGCGATCTCTCTTCAGCGTGTCTTGGAGTGGTGCGGTTATGAGGGAGATAGATCTAAGGGGTGGGTACAAATAGAAACAAATATGGCAGACACAACCCACTTAGGAAACAAATGCTGGAATATTCAGGCACTGGGGAATCCTACTCTCTCCCAGTCCTCCATGTCTAACGAGACCTGGAGAGACTGGTTACATGTCCTTAAGGCGTAACCAAAAATTTCTTCAAAATATTCCCCACTTACAAACTTATTACTTAATCCAGAGTTCCCTCCAGGACTTGCACAGGAGAAGGGTATACATGCCACCCAAACTTCCCCAGTACAGATTCACACTTTATTAGAAAACAACAAGGTAAAATCCAAACAACAAATTGACTCATTATCAATACCTTTTTTTGCCTCCTGGTTTAATTACCATCAGGCGAGACATTTTCTACTCACACATAAAAGTAAAGCAGACTTTATGCGACCTTTGACAAGATTCGAGCAAGCATGCTTGAGTGATCTAAAAGGTCTCAGATCGGTTTCTACGCTATACAAGATGGTATTGGAGAATAGATTTCCGAATCTACCTTCATACACTGCTGGGTGGGATAAAGAGCTAGAAACGACTACACTCACTAAAGATTGGCAGTCAAGATTTGAGAATCTATCGCACTCAGCTCATTCTGCAAGAGCAAAAGAGACAAATATTAAAGTCTGTATGCGGTGGTACATGACCCCAGCCAAAATTAAGCGCATTTTTAGAAGGAGTTCAGACGCCTGTTGGAGGGGTTGCGGCCTACCAGGACATATGACACATATCTGGTGGGACTGTGAACCTATCAGAAATTTTTGGTCAGCAATCTTTCAAGAAATTAATGCAGTCTTACACACACAAATTAACCCGAGCATAGAATTGGCACTTCTCCACAATGATCCTCCCATAACATGCAAAATTCGCAAACAGCTGTTTAATATTATGTTAAACACGGCAAGACAAATGATACCCAGATGTTGGAAAACTACCAAAATTCCCACTATTGGTGACTGGGAGAAATTGGTTGACTCAGATATAGTGTTAGTCATATAAATATAAGCCCAAGTAGGATTGACATGAATGGTCTCAGCCATATATGCTATATAATAGCTTATTATAGCAGGAACACGTTACTTCCCAAAAAGCGTTAACTTAGCTATAGGGTAGCAACATCTCTGACACCCGAGCACATGAGTCACTCCTTTTAATAATGTAACCTAATGTGTTGATGTCTTTGTTTTTGTTTTGTTCTTTTTGTTTTTTGTTTTTTCTTTTTTTACTTTTTCTTCTGTTTCAAATGAAGTTTGGTATTGATGCGTAGTGGTTTTGTTAAATAGAGGTCTTGCCATATGCACCCTGATTGATGTAACACCTTTATGCAAAGGTCCTGCACTCAAGAGCATAAGCAAACAAAGATAAGCAATTTAATAGAGTTATATTCTCTCGGTTTGCCAAAGACATTAGCCCAGCTGAATAGACTAAAACTCACATGGACTGGCTGCTTGAATTCAGGTGCATGGGAGGTTTTCTTTGTACCTCTATGGCCTAAACACTGTGTAATTGCAACAAGCTAACCTTTATTGTTGGAAAAATGCTTTGTTGTATTTCATGCATATAACTTAATAAAAAATAAATATATTTAAAACCCACCACCCATATACCCCTAATCTAACCCAAAACCCCCATTAAAATAACCTAACACTAATCCCCTGAAGATCATCCTACCTTTAGTCGTCTTCACTCAGCCGAGCCACCGATGGAACTGAAGAGGAGATCCGGAGCGGCAGAAGTGATCCTCCAAGGGGCGCTGAAGAAATCTTCCATCCGATGAAGTGATCCTCCAGGCGGCGCTGAAGAAGTCTTCCATCCAGGCGATGTCATCTTCCAAGCGGCGCTGAAGAAGTCTTCTATCTGGGCGATGTCATCTTCCAAGCAGGGTCTTCAATCTTCAATCTTCATCCCGCCGACGCGGAACATCCTTCTTTCCCGACGGACTACCGACGAATGAAGGCTCCTTTAAGGGACGTCATCCAAGATGGCTTCCCTTCAATTCCGATTGGCTGATAGGATTCTATCAGCCAATCGGAATTAAGGTAGGAAAAATCTGATTGGCTGATTGAATCAGACAATCAGATTGAAGTTCAATCCGATTGGCTGATCCAATCAGCCAATCAGATTGAGCTCGCATTCTATTGGCTGATCGGATCAGCCAATAGAATGCGAGCTCAATCTGATTGGCTGATTCAATCAGCCAATCAGATTTTTCCTACCTTAATTCCGATTGGCTGATAGAATCCTATCAGCCAATCGGAATTGAAGGGACGCCATCTTGGATGACGTCCCTTAAAGGAGCCTTCATTCGTCGGTAGTCCATCGGGAAAGAAGGATGTTCCGCGTCGGCGGGATGAAGATTGAAGATTGAAGACCCCGCTTGGAAGATGACATCGCCCGGATAGAAGACTTCTTCAGCGCCACTTGGAAGATGACATCGCCCGGATGGAAGACTTCTTCAGCGCCGCCTGGAGGATCACTTCATTGGATGGAAGATTTCTTCAGTGCCCCTTGGAGGATCACTTCTGCCGCTCCGGATCTCCTCTTCAGTTCCATCGGTGGCTCGGCTGAGTGAAGACGACTAAAGGTAGGATGATCTTCAGGGGGGGTAGTGTTAGGTTATTTTAAGGGGGGTTTGGGTTAGATTAGGGGTATGTGGGTGGTGGGTTTTAATGTTGGGGGGGGCGGGTTGTATTTTTCTTTTACAGGCAAAAGAGCAGTTTTCTTTGGGGCATGCCCCACAAAAGGCCCTTTTAAGGGCTGGTAAGGTAAAAGAGCTTTGAACTTTTTTAATGTAGAATAGGGTAGGGGATTTTTTTATTTTGGGGGGCTTTGTTATTTTATTAGGGGGCTTAGATTAGGTGTAATTAGCTTAAAATTGTTGTAATATTTTTTAAATGTTTGTAACCTATTTTTTTATTTTTTGTAACTTAGCTTTTTTTATTTTTTGTACTTTAGTTAGTTTATGTAATTGTATTTAATTGTAGTTATTTGTATTTAATTTATTTAATTTATTTAATGATAGTGTAGTGTTAGGTTTAATTGTAACTTAGGTTAGGATTTATTTTACAGGTAATTTTGTATTTCTTTTAGCTAGGTAGTTATTAAATAGTTAATAACTATTTAATAACTATTCTAACTAGCTAAAATAAATACAAAGTTACCTTTAAAATAAAAATAAATCCTAAAATAGCTACAATGTAAATATTAATTACATTGTAGCTATCTTAGGGTTTATTTTACAGGTAAGTATTTAGTTTTAAATATGAATAATTTATTTAATGATAGTGTAGTGTTAGGTGTAATTGTAACTTAGGTTAGTTTTTTTTTTTACAGGTAAATTTCTCTTTATTTTAGCTAGGTAGCTATTAAATAGTTAATAACTATTTAATAGCTATTGTACCTAGTTAAAATAAATTAAAAGTTACCTATAAAATAAAAATAAATCCTAAGATAGCTACAATATAATTATTATTTATATTGTAGCTATATTAGGGTTTATTTTAAAGGTAAGTATTTAGTTTTAAATAGGATTCATTTAGTTAATAAGAGAAATATTATTTAGATTTATTTAATTAATATTTAAGTTAGGGGGGTGTTAGGGTTAGTGTTAGACTTAGGTTTAGGGGTTAATAAATTTATTACAGTGGCGGCGGTGTAGTGGGGGGCAGGATAGGGGTTAATAAATGTATTATAGGTGGCGACGGTGTATGGGGGGGCAGATTAGGGGTTAATAAATTTAATATAGGTTGCGGCATGGTCCGGGAGCGGCGGTTTAGGGGTTAAACTATTTATTTAGTTGCGGCAAGTTGCGGGATCAGCAGGATAGGGGTTAATAACTTTATTATAGAGGGCGGCGGTATAGGGGGGGGCAGGATAGGGGTTACTAGGTATAATGTAGGTTGCGGCGGTGTCTGGGAGCGGCGGTTTAGGGGTTATTACATTTATTATAGTTGCGGCGGGGTCAGGGAGCAGCGATTTAGGGGTTAATATGTATAGAGTAGCTTGCGGTGGGCTCTGGGAGTGGCGGTTTAGGGGGTAATAACTTTATTTAGTTGCGACGGTGTAAAGGGGAACAGATTAGGGGTGTTTAGACTAGGGGTACATGTTAGGGTGTTAGGTGTAGATAGCTCCCATAGGAATCAATGGGATGTCGGGCAGCAGCGAACATGAACTTTTGCTATGGTCAGACTCCCATTTATTCCTATGGGATCCGCCGCCCCCAGGTACACTGGGCCGGAAAAGTGCCGAGCGTACCTGCTAGTTTTTTGATAACTACCAAAAGTAGTCAGATTGTGCCGCACTTGTGTGCGGAACATCTGGAGTGACGTAAGAATCGATCTGTGTAGGACTGAGTCCGGCGGATCGAAGCTTACGTCACAAAATTCTACTTTTGCCGGTGTCTAGCCTTTGATAACTAAGGCGAATCAGCCTCGCCACAAATACGCTGCGGAAATCCAGCATATTTGAGGTTGACGGCTTGATAACTACCCCCAAAGTCTCTGCTGGGCTCTCGCATGGACTCCCAGTTCCATAGCCTATCTCAACAACTATTGCTCAGCCGGGAAGACTCACCTAGTTTTCCAGGAGAGGATGTCTTCATTCCGCCCTTCCCGATTGTGCCTATGTTTCAACAGGACAAGATGGAGGATGCAGCCAGTCAAGGCCTTCATATGCCACAGCAGAAGTTTGCTCTTACTTCAGACATCACTGAGACACTTTCGGTTCAGGATGTGGAAAAGCAGGTGGAGATGGGGTTCGAGGCTGATATGTTTGTACGCTATGGCTGTGAAGATAGCCCGCCTGATTCTTTGCTCTTGCCAGAGATGCACCTTTGCCGTACCGAGAGAAGAGCCGGTAATGATTTAAGAACCCTGTCCCCAGATAGAGAAAGAAGGCTAAAGCCAGTTGAAATAGATCTCCTTCCTCATGCGCATCTAGCTCCTGGAGTGGCTACACAACCATCTAAGCTCAGCGGCATGCTAGGCACTCTGGTCTATCGGCTGAGCGTAGAGCAGGGGACACCAACAAATCCAACCACCCAATACCTATTGCAAGACCCTCAAGCAATAAAGAAAAGACCTGTCGGACAACTAAGGGAAATAAGGCTGCAGGATCCTTTGTCAAATTACGTATCTACGATAGCTCATAATGACTTTAGCACAAATTATCTGCAGCGCTACAAGAAACATGGGCTCCCCAGACAAGATCTCATTCAAGCCCTCACAGGACTGCTGAATAACCTATTTTATCCGGGTGGCGTGTGTTAATGTTTAATAGATTGGATTAATAGAATAGACGCCTATGTTCTTAATCCTACCTGCGCTACTGTTTATTTAAGCTGATACAGAAATCCTGGTGCTTTATGATTCCTGGGTTCCCGAGAAGCAGGAATAGACTGATGACAGGGTTAGCCCACTGTTATATTATCCAGAACTGAATTGTTTAATCCACGTGGCGGTCTATTTTTTCTCATTGCGGCCACAACATTATTTCACTGTATTAATTATTATATTAGCATGTCCTGTATTGGTAGGGAACCTGCACTGTTGTTTAAGGTCAGTGTAATATCCCCTCAAACTTTTATTCTTTACAACGGTTAAGTAGATGCTGTTCTTTTTATTGAGATGTCTCTGAGTTATAATTGTTTTGGATGCCCCTAAACCAAGGTAGGAACACTTGGGAATAGATTTGTGCACACTGTATTATGTTCAGGACTTTGTGGATATTGACTTGCATATTATCTTAACAGAATTTTGCATTTTTGGCCTTGACAAATATTGTATGTCATCCTATAATACGATTATGGAGACCTAGGCACTTTATCAACTTATTCTTAGCAGGGAGATAGAGAGGCTTCATGATCTCACAGAAATCCTATTTCACTTACACACTAAAATAGCGCTCCCACCTCATATCACACCCACCTGGGATGTGCAAGTGATTTTGATAGCTTAGTTTAACCTCCTAAGAGATAGACTCCATGATATGTTTAGTACAATAACTGACACATGACTAAGCCTCAGCTGAGCATACTGTGGGTCAGCTTCTTACACAATGCAAATTATTGGTAGTGCACACTTAACTAACCCCAATCTACCCATCATATTCGACCTCAGGAACTAATTCAATCCTATAACCATGTGTTGCTTACTCTACAGTTGGGAACAGGTATAGTATCCCTAGAGATTTTTACCTAGAGGCTAAATGGGTATATCTATAATATTTTAGCACCAGCTTCCTCTTTCTGTTCTCCCCATAATAACTCCCTATAGTGCCATTATTCTCTATTTATTTGTTCATATTTGCTGAGCCTGATACTATACCGAGGGTTTATGATCAATATCTGACATGCAAAGGGTGTGTAACCTAGACTTTGTGGTGAACTTCACTATATCCTTATGTAGATGCCTATAGTTGACCCATGTTTATTGTGACAAAACTCTTGACTTATACATATACTTTATATTACACTAAAGCCTACTTGATATTAGGGATACTAGAGGACAATGCTACAAATCTACAATCTTATTATATTTATATTAGGCTACTCGAACTGTTTTATGTCAAATATATGTAATCTCCTCAAGGACTAGATCTGAGTAACCCTTGCACGCTATTGTTGCAACATTTACCAGTGCCGGTTTTTACCATTGGCATATATATATATAGATTGATAGTCCAGCTCCATCATACCTACAATGTGAGGTTTTCCCTCCCCCTATATACTAGTTTATTTCAAAATCATATATAATGGGGCATGGATTGCCGGATAATTGCATTGACTATGTTTACACCCACTCATCTATCACCTCCACCTGACCCCTCTCCTCCCTTTCCCGCCAGCATTTGTTACCTGCGGGTCATACCCCTGTCCCTTTTACCCACATTGCCTATAGCTGGCATCTCCCCAGGAGAGGGATCCATGTAGCAGTCCCCAGCTCTTTATATATATGTGTGTGTGTGTGTGTGTATATATATATATATATATATATATATATATGTATATACATATAGATATCTCCCCCTGTCTATATCCTTCATAGGAAGCTACCCTTACTCTTACACACCCTAGCTTAAACTCCCATTAGTAGAGTTCCTGAAAACTTTGAAATCTCAGTGCATTTACAAACTTGACATGCTAACTGGCTCCGCCCTCCAGCTCCCCCCCTACTCTATTTTGAGCGGCTCTTGCCCGCTTCATTCCCTCCCCCCATAAAACAATAGAGGTAACTCCTCCCTGAACCTAAGCTTATCTGAATAGATACCTTAATTTACTATTTATACAGCAAAAAGAGGACCGTTTTTGTTGATATTACATTTTTGATACTCTATTATAAAACTGAAGTCTCCTAATAGATAGCCCAAATTTCTTAATAACGCTTCAGATATATGGATACATTATGCTCTCTTTATATGGTTTTCCCTGCCATACCTTTTTAATTTTACTATATATTCATTTACCTGTAAATGTTTTGGGGCACACTTTATATGTTGTATTTGTTTATGACTTCAATAAAAATTGTTAAAAAAAAAAAACCTGTAAGGCCATGCTGGGACTACCAGAAACACAAACATTTGTTCCATAATGATCTTGGAGATCACTCTTGAAAGAAGAACTAGAGGCGGGAAGATATAAGCAGGTTGGTAAAACCAAGGAACTGCTAACGCATCCAACGACTCCGCCTGAGGATCCCTGGAACTGAACAAGTACATGTGAAGTTTTTTGTTTAGATGGGAAGCCATCAGATCTATTTCTGGAAGACCTCACATCTGAACAGTCTGAAAAAAACACATCAGGATGGAGAGCCAACTCCTCCGGATGTAAAGTCTGACGGCTGAGATAATCCGCTTCCAATTGACTATACCTGGGATATGTACCGCAGAAATTAGACAAGAGCTGGATTCCGCCCAAGAAAGTATCCAAGATACTTCTTTCATAGCTAGGGGAACAGTCCCACCCTGATGATTGATTGACATATGCCACAGTTGTGATATTGTCTGTCTGAAAACAAATAAATGATTCTCTCTTCAACAGAGGCCAAACCTGAAGAGCCCTGAAAATAGCACAGAGTTCTAAAATATTAATTGATAACCTCGCCTCTTGAGGTTTCCAAACTCCTAGTGCTGTCAGAGATCCCCAGGCAGCTCCCTAACCTGAAAGACTTGCATCTGTTGTGATTACAGTCCAGGTTGGACTAACAAAAGAGGCCCCTTGAACTAAACAATGGTGGTCTAACCACCAAGTCAGACAGAGTCGAACGTTGAGATTTAAGGTTATTGACTGTGATATCCTTGTATAATCTCTGCACCATTGATCCAGCATACAAATCTAAAGGGGTCTTATATGAAAACGAGCAAAGGTAATGATCAAGACTGAAGGTTTTGACAAGATGAAACCAATTTCATTTGTCTCTTGTCTGTTAGAGACAGAGTCATGGATAATGAATCTATCTGGAAACCTAAAAATATGACCCTTGTCTGAGGTATTAAGGAACTTTTCGATAAATTGATCCTCCAACCATGTCTTTGAAAAAACAACACTAGTTGATTTGTGTGAGATTCGGCAGAATGTAAAGACTGATCTAGTACCAAGATATCGTCCAAATAAGGAACACCACAATACCCTGTTCTCTGAATACAGAGAGTAGGGCATTAAGAACCTTTGAGAAAAATCTTGGAGCTGTCGCTAAGCCAAATGGGAAAGCAACAAATACCATTTTGTCGCTTTCCCATTTGGCTTAGCGACAGCTCCAAGATTTTTCTCATGCTTGTCTAGAAAAGAGAATCTCAGAAACCGATAGTGGTCTTGATGAATCGAAATATGAAGATATGCATCCTATAAGCCTATCTTGAACGTATAATGACCTTGCTGAACAAAAGGCAGAATAGTCCTTATAGTTACCATTTGAAAGATGGCACTCTTACAAAGCGATTCAAAATTTCAGATCCAGAACTGGCCTGAATGAATTTTCTTTCATTGGGACAATAAATAGATTTGAATAAAACCCCAGACCCTGTTCCTGAAACGAAACTGGTATGATTATCCATGAAAGCTCCAGATCTGAAACACACTTCAACAAAGCCTGAGCCTTCATTGGATTTACTGGGACGTGTGAGAGAAAAAATCTTCTCACAGGAGGTCTAACTCTGAATCCTATTTAATACCCTTGAGAGACAATACTCTGAATCCACTGACTTTGGACAGAATCTATCCAAATGTTTTTGAAAAATTTCAATCTGCCCCCCACCAGCGGAGCTGAAATGAGGGCCGAACCCTCATTTAAAGGGCTTGAATTTATTCCAACTTGAAGAAGGTTTTCAATTGGAACCAGATTCTTTGAAATAATTGAATCCAACTGAGAACCAAATAAATTATTACCTTGGAAAGAAAGAGATAGTAATCTAGACTTAGATACCATGTCAGCATTCCAATAATTAAACTACAAAGCTCTTCTAGCTAAAATAGCTAATGACATAGATTTAACATTAATTTTGATGATATCAAAAATAGCATCACAGATAAAATGATTAGCATATTGAAGCAAGCGAACAATGCTAGACAAATCAGAATCTGTTTCCTGTTGCGCTAAGCTTTCCAACCAAAAAGTTGATGCAGCTGCAATATCAGCCATGGATATACCAGGCCTAAAAATATAGCCAGAAAATAAATAAGCTTTCCATAGATAATATTCAAGTTTCCTATCTAAAGGATCCTTAAAAGTACTATCTCATAGGAATAGTAGTACGTTTGGCAAGAGTAGAAATAGCCCCATCAACTTTGGGGATTTTTCCCCAAAACTCCAATCTAGCTGCTGGCAAAGGATACAACTTCTTAACCCTAGAAGAAAGAATAAAAAAAGTACCAGGCCTAACCCATTCCTTATAAATCATATCAGAAATAGCATCAGGAACTGGAAAAACCTCTGGAGTAACCACAGGAGGTGTGTAAACAGAATTTAAACGTTTACTAATTTTAGTATCAAGAGGACTAGATTCTTCAATATCCAAAGTAACCAACACTTCTTTACGAATATACTCCATTTTAAAGAGATAAGTAGATTTGTCAGTGTCAATATCTAAGGAAGGATCTTCTGAACCAGATAGATCCTTATCAGAGGAGGATAATTCAGTATGTTGTCGGTCATTTGAAATTTCATCAACTTTATGAGAAGTTTTAAAAGACCTTTTAAGTTTATTAGAAGGCGGAATAGCAGACAAAGCCTTCTGAATCGCATCAGCAATAAAATATTTTATATTCACAGGGATATCATGTACATCAGATGTTGAAGGAACAACAGGCATTGTACTAGTACTGAAAGATACATTCTCTGCATGCAAAAGCTTGTCATGACAACTGTTACATACTACAGCTGGAGATATAATCTCCACAAACAACAGTGGTTTCTGAGACAGGATCAGATTGAGACAACTTGCAAATGTAAGAGAAAATAAACAACATATAAAGCAAAATTATCAATTTCCTTATATGGCAGTTTCAGGAATGGGAAAAAAATGCAAACAGCATAGCACTCTGAGCATAAAAAGAGCAAGAGGCATATAGGAAGTGGGGTTTAAATAAATTATTTGGCACCAAGTATGACGCACATTTGGTGCTAACAACATCTGGAAACGACGCAACTCGCATAATGGCAGACACAACCTTGTGCAAGGAAACCTGGCGTCAACTAAGACGCCGGAAATGACGAATTTGCGTCACCGAACGTACCACTGAGGCAAAAAAATTCTCACGCCAAGAATGACACAATAAATATCAGCATTTTGTGACCTTGCAAGCCTAATTTTGCCTGCGAAAATTAATGAAAAAGCAGTCAATTTGAAGAAAAGACTATACCCCAGGTAAGAAAAAATAACTTCCTAAATATGTTTCTCAATTTTGAAATGGATAGTCTGCAAAAGGAAATATACATAAACCTGACTCATGGCAAATATAAGTACAATACATATATTTAAAACTTTAAATTAATACATAAAGTGCCAAACCATAGCTGAGAGTGTCTTAAGTAATGAAAACATACTTACCGAAAGACACCCATCCACATATAGCAGATAGCCAAACCAGTACTGAAACAGTATCAGTAGAGGTAATGGAATATGAGAGTATATTGTCGATCTGAAAAGGGAGGTAGGAGATGAATCTCTACGACCGATAACAGAGAACCTTTGAAAAGATTTCCAGTGAGGAAAACCATAGAATCAATAGGTGATACTCTCTTCACATCCCTCTGACAAACACTGTACTCTGAGAGGAATCGGGCTTCAAAATGCTGAGAAGCGCATATCGCAGAAGAAAATCAAGCACAAACTTACTTCACCACCTCCATAGGGAGGCAAAGTTTGTAAAAACTGAATTGTGGGTGTGGTGAGGGGTGTATTTATAGGCATTTTGAGGTTTGGGAAACTTTGCCCCTCCTGGTAGGATTGTATATCCCATAAGTCACTAGCTCATGGACTCTTGCCAATTACATGAAAGAAATACTGTATATATTTATATACATATATATTTAACCTTTGCTGCACAGCGCTGAGTGACTTACCCCCTTCTCTGTGCTAGGTTCTCATGCGGTGTCTGATGGCATTGAACGAGGCTCCCATTGGAGCGTAAACCTTCCCAGCAATGCGAACGCAATGTCACGTCTGCATTGCGCTCAACTTGTAATACTAGCGCACATTTGCGTGCGCTAGCATCAGTGAAAGGAGCACAAATATCATGCTCATGTAAGCGATATTTTGCACTCCACTCATAATCTGGCCCATAATTGAAGCAGTAAAGTAGCATTAAAATGTTCCATCTTCTACTCAAAACATTAAAAAAAAAAATCAGATTTTTTTTTTTACCTAATTCAAATAATATTATATGTCCCTATCTATATGATAAAGGTAAATCTACCCTTAGCTAAATGTAATTTTACACAAGAAAGTGTCACCTTCACCCAATGGGCTAGATTACAAATGGTGCATTATTTAGCACTCCTTTTCGAGTGGAAGCATCAATAGAAGTAATCTTTTTGCACGCATATTACAAGTTAAAAGTAAAACATTTGCACGTAATTGCAACCCGACATGCGCTAACCAAAGTACTTTGGATATTACCTCTGCACTAACTTATTCCCCAACAGATTTCAATGGGAGAGTTCAGCAGAAAATGCCCTAACACTTATCGCCTATACGCTAACCCAAAATTAGTTATTAATATTTAAAAATTCTTCATATACAATAAAATTTTATTTTTATTTTAAATATATATATATATATATATATATATACATACGTGTATGTCTATTATAGGCATAGATATATATTTGACATGAACAATATCACACACACACACACACATATATATATATATATATATATATATATATATATATAAAAATAAAAATATATTTATTTTTTTCTATATGAAGAACAATGGAACGTAAAATACGTGTAATAAGTTTTTGGGTCTTGCAGTGTTGGGTTAGCGCACATGAAGAATTAGTTATCTTAAGAAGCGTTGTTGAAGTATTAAAGTTGAAATCTTGTAAAAAAATATTAATTATTAAAGATACTGTAAAAACAAAATGTATGCTTACCTGATAAATGTCTTTCTTTCTGGATATGGTGAGTCCACGGAATCATCAATTACTGTTGGGAATATAACACCTGGCCAGCAGGAGGAGGCAAAGAGCACCACAGCAAAGCTGCTAAATGTCACTTCCCTTCCCACAATCCCCAGTTATTTGACCGAAGGAAAATGGAGAAAAAGGAAATAACACAAGGTGGAGAGGTGCCTGAGGTTAAAGTTAAAAATAACTGTCTTAAAATAAAGGGCGGGCCGTGGACTCATACGTATATCAGGTAAGCATACATTTTGTTTTCTTTCCTAAGATACGGTGAGTCCACAGAATCATCAATTACTGTTGGGAACCAATACCCAAGCTAGAGGACACACATGATTAGGGAGGGACAAGACAGGTAACCTAAACAGAAGGCACCACAGCTTGAAGAACCTTTCTCCCAAAATAACATTACAGTTCCTCCCTGGTGGTTGATGTAAACCATTGAGGTGATACTGTCTGACTGGAACCAAGCTAAGGACAACTGAGGCAAAGCCATCAGAGCATTGCAAATCGCTCTCAACTCCAAAATGTTAAAGAGGAGAACAGACACTGCCGAGTCCAAAATCCCTGCGACTTAAACAAAACCCAGACTGTTTCCCAACCCAGCAAGTTGGCGTCCGTGGTCACATCACCCAGGAATGTCTTATAGAAGCACGCGCCCTGAGACAGATACTCCTGAGAAACCACTACAGGAGAGAGTCTCTTGTCGACTGACCTAGATCTATCCTCTAAGACAGATCCAAATGTTCTCTATTCTATAGAAAATAGCAAAGGGGATGATGTCCATGATAACCATCAGACCAATTCCCTCCATACATTGAGTCACTGAAAAGAGAAGATAAAATCAACTGCAGTTAGATACAAACTCCCAACCTTCTGGTTGCAAAATGGCTAAGCTATTTACCGGACCACAAGTGCTCGCTGTTTGTTGGACAGTAGACTGCAGAGAAAGGAAAAGGAATAAATCTGACCTCTGTTAGAAATCTTCTCCTAGATAGAGAATCTATTAAGGTCCCCAAATAAATCAGCCTTGTAGATGAAACAAGGGAACTCTTCTCCAGATTCATTTCCCATCCATGGGAAAGTAGATTGGACACAATCTCTTGAAAGAGAGTTTGCTCGAAGAAGGATGACACCTGAATCATACATTGTCCAGAAGAGCACCCTTGCAATACTCCAAGACCTAAATGTCTTTCTAGGATGACAAGATTCAGAAAACTTGAGAAGATCCCAAATAATGGGAACAATAAATACACATTTTTTTAGGTCTATGTTCTTATGAACAGACCCTCTAGAACCCAAAGAGAATGGATACTACTTTTAAGGTCGGAACCTGAGAAACGTGAGGTAAAAGACCTAGATCCCGTTCCCAGACTGGAACTGGAACTATCACTCCCAGAGACGAAGGACCTGAACCCATTTCAAGGAATGCCTCTCATTATACCTGGATTGCAGATACTTTAGACGGAGAAATCTGCCCCTGGGAGGAATTTTAGATTGGAATCCAAAAGACATTACTGACACTGCAGAAATAGGAAAAGGAAAACTATCCTTTAAAAAGTGTATATAGGAGCGCCTACAGGCTAAGGTATATCACAGGACTAAAAATAGGTCAAAGAATGATAGAAGAAACAGCTAGAGTAGTAAAACAATCCTGACCAAATACTCCGTATGAAATCGTTTTAATCAATAGGGTAATACACAATTATCTAATGTATACCGATGATACTTCAAAATGTGGACAAATAAAATAAAATACAATAAAATTACAATTGCAATGAAAATATAACAGAGCACACTAGTAAAATACTCAATACAATATAGATATGAAATCTAAAAATATCTGAGCTTGTGGGCTACAGATTGGGATACACTATTTCCACAGAAGAATAGTAATGATCCTTAGAGGACCATACTGGTTAAAAATATAAAAAACCCTTATTGGCAAATTTTTATGCAACTAAATCCACAGATAGTCTAGTTGAGGTTGGTACAATATTAAAATTAATATCTATTATTAAACCATAAAAAGGGATAATATCTATTTGGTGAACCAGTGAATAAAAAACTCAAAATTGTGTCCAATGTATCAAAAAAAACAAAATCAAACAAAAATCATACAAAAAAATCACAATATGCAAAAAGACAGTGCTTAATCAAATCTTGTGAATCCTAACAGAGGATAAATCCTAACAAAATATACTCTACGTGTCCTATCCTAAATTCGAACAATACCGGTATGTTCTAGTGTCACTTATCCGCTTCCCTAGCGGTAATGCAAAACACCAAAAATAAAACAAAAAATAATAAATAAAACCAAAAATAAAAAAACACTGACTAAAGTGCCTAGTGTGATAAAATTGCCCCTAAAATATCCTAAATGTTATTGTGGGGGTAACATTTCAAAAAAGTGAAGTACAAAGGGGTTAAAACACAAAACTTAACAAACAAATATACGTTTTAGATAAAATGAATAAAAGTCAAGTTTAAGTCCAAAGTCTTTAGATGTCCCTCGATAGGGTCCGAAATGGCCAATAATCCTGGGAATGTAGCAATCCAAGCAAATACTGTATAAAATAATCCTGAAAAAGAAAACAAAGTGCACTAAACAAAAAAGCCTATGGGGTTTCAGATTATCGGTAAATAAACTTACCCCATTAGGTTATATCCTGGAAATATGGTAAGCCTCACAAATCGTGTGTCGATATTCGTCTACGCGTTTCGGTCCTCTGAAGAACCTTTTTCAAGACCACACCCCTTCTCATTACAGAGATGCACATCACCTAATATGCTTAATTGGTAGTAGGCTTTCGAGCCTATACAGCTTGGAGTAAGACAACATGCATAAAGAGGATGATGTGGTCAAAATACTCATTTACCTAATAATTCTGCACTCCCTGTACAACTCTTTAGGGGTTTCCTTTGAGATAACACCGTGCAGCATAAAAAGAACGCCGCTCCGCTATCAGCCGGAGAACGAGGCGGCGTTCATCTGCCGACACAGCCATCCCCCAAAATGGCGCCGCTCTACACTGAGGAGAAAAAGGCGGGACCAAACATTGTATGGGGATGAGTCACACTAAATGGCACTTATCCTCTTTAAAAAGTTCACAAACATAAAAAAAATAAGGTCCCAAAAGTCATCGGACGACGCCAAAAGGAAAAAACATGGTAGAAGGAATAAACACAGTACCGCTCCGCCATTAGCGGAAGAAATTGAAATATTAGCCCCATAGTAATGGTGCCTAAATGAAAGCACTCTCACTAAAAGGCTCTAACCGAGCTCTCATATAGGAAAAGTTTACTGACCCTTTCTGCCAGACCTCTCTAACAATTCATAGCTATTGTTCATAAAACCTCTCAAATAAACAGAGATCCTGCTAAGACTTTAGCTTAAAAGTCAGAATCTTTGTCACTGAATAAAATATTACTGAGTCCAAGTGAGGGTTAACTCCTTCCTGCCCTGAAGGAGATTAGACCCTAGTCTCCATATCACATGTTATATAGTGCCTGCTCGCTGTCATAAAAAACCTTCCCCATGAAGGATCTTGTGTCCCAAATTAATTGCAGGCTACAGTCTTAACCCCTTCTGTGCCAGCCTCCTAGCCCCAGAAGACAAAAGGCACTTACCTGCACATCTAGATGTCCGGCAGTACAGCTCACCCGGCATGAGAAAATGCCACTTTTCACTGGGCCCTTAAAAAAAAGAAAGGACATAGTAAACCTACCCAGGCTTTCTATACCAGGGCAGCAACATGTTAGGAAAACACAGCAAGAACTACCTCACAAGTTCCTAACTGCTTTAAAGCCACCACTGTCCTACTGAAGAGACTAACGTGGAGTACGGCTAGACCCAATAGTGAGAGGAAAGATCAGAGCAAACCTACTCTGGCTTTCAAAATAATAAAATCTTGATTGAAGTGAAATAATCCAATCTTCTTCAGACACCAAAAATGTCACCACCTCCTTGCACAGAAGGCAAAGAGAATGACTGGGGATTGTGGGAAGGGAAGTGACATTTAGCAGCTTTGCTGTGGTGCTCTTTGCCTCCTCCTGCTGGCCAGGAGTGATATTCCCAACAGTAATTGATGATTCCGTGGACTCACCGTATTTTAGGAAAGAAATTCACATATATACTATGGTTTATACATTTTTAGTACATTTAATAATAATTATTTACATTATTAGTATTTTTCAATGTTGTATATTTAATAAATACATAACTCACCTTAAAGGGACAATTTTAAACAACTTTCCAATTTACTTTTATAATGGCGATATGATGCGCAAGGTCTGTGCTCACACTCAATCCACAAAGCATGTACCTCTGTAGCTTGTGAGGACAACTGCTCTCCAGCTTTTATATTAGAGATATGCTCTTTTATGCAAGGGCGGTTGTCCCTAGTAGTTAGACCCACATACTGAATCTGGCATGAAATACACATAAGAAGATATATTACATAGTTTAACGTACAATTCAAACAAGATTTAATTTGGTAACTTTTATGTGTCACCATGGATTCAAAGTTTTGTGTCACTCCTAGGTAGCCGCATGCTTTCCACCTCCTGCATCTACACCTGAACATACCCAGATGGGTTAACCAAGAAGAACCAAGGACAGTTGCAGCAGGTATCTAAGATGGAGAAAGCATATTACCTAATGTTGCATTCCTAAATGACCTAACAATCTGTAATTCTGTAATTCAATTATCCCTGGCTACCCAATCAAAACGTCCAGATACTTCAACCATGTCATTATGTTAATTCTTCATATACTATACAGTCAAAACCGCTTTCTTTCTTTAATTTAACTATAATCAACATATTTCACTAAAATAGGTGTATAAGCCTTTTTATTAAAACATATTTTGTTCAATATCATCAGTTGCTCATCAAATATGCCTTCATCAGCCTAATTCTATTTGAATTTTCACTAGTGAACAAGTGGCTTATTGCGGTTTCAAAACAAAACAAAAATGTATTAATGAAAGGGTTACATATTTAAATAAATTAACCCCTTAATGACCGCAGCACTTTTCCATTTTCTGTCCGTTTGGGACCAAGGCTATTTTTACATTTCTGCGGTGTTTGTGTTTAGCTGTAATTTTCCTCTTACTCATTTACTGTACCCACACATATTATATACCGTTTTTCTCGCCATTAAATGGACTTTCTAAAGATACCATTATTTTCATCATATCTTATAATTTACTATAAAAAAATTTATAAAATATGAGGAAAAAATTGAAAAAAACACACTTTTTTAACTTTGACCCTCAAAATCTCCTACACTTCAACAACTACCAAAAAACTCCCATGCTAAATAGTTTCTAAATTTTGTCCTGAGTTTAGAAATACTCAATGTTTACATGTTCTTTGCTTTTTTTGCAAGTTATAGGGCAATAAGTACAAGTAGCACTTTGCTATTTCCAAAAATTTTTTAAAAAAATTAGCGATAGTTACATTGGAACACTGATATCTGTCAGGAATCCCTGATTAACCCTTCACATATATATATTTTTTAAAAGAACACAACCTAAGGTATTAAACATGGAGTATTTTGACTCTTTCCATGCAACTATTTTACCACCAATCTATGCCAAAGTTTGAAAAAAAAAAAAAAAATGGTGATTTTTTGACAAAATAGCAATTCAAGAATACATTTACTGAGAACGTTAAGGGTTACTGCCAAATAACACCCCAATATGTCTTCAGCAGCATCTCCTGAGTACAGTGATACCACCCATGTATAGGTCTGTTGGGTTCTCTGGGGGCTAAAAGGCCTTATTTTTAGGGGGCGCATTCCAGTTTTTTAATTTGGAATTTTCACATCTGTCGTCATGCACCCATGTCCTATTTGGGACATTTCTGAAGCCGGACAATGCAAATTACCCCCATCAAACCATATATTTTTAAAAAGTAGACACCCTAGGGTATTTCAAATGCTGGTATTTTAACACTTTGCATGCACTAATTCAACCACCAGTCTTTGTCAAACTTTTGGGTAGTCATTTTGGTGTGTTATTTTTCACACGCATTGTACTTTAGGCATGGATTCTCAGTTCCTGTTATATGTTACTGACCAAAAACACCTCAATATGTGTTCAACAACAACTTCTGAGTACAGTGATACCCCCCATGTATAGGTGTGTCGGGTTCTCTGGGGGCTAAAAGGCCTTAATTTTAGGGGGCGCATTCCAGTTTTTCAACTTGGAATTTTCATATCTGTCATCATGCACCCATGTCCTATTTGGGACATTTCTGAAGCCGGCCAATGTAAATTACCCCCATCAAACCATATATTTTTGAAAAGTAGACACCCTAGGGTATTTCAAATGCTGGTATTTTAACACTTTCCATGCACTAATTCAACCACTAGTCTTTGTCAAACTTTTAGGTAGTCATTTTTTTGCATTATTTTTCACACACATTGTACTTTAGGCATATATTCTCAGTCCCTGTTATGTGTTACTGCCAAAAAAAACCTCAATATGTATTCAACAACATCTCCTGAGTACAGTGATACCCCCCATGTATAGGTGTGTCGGGTTCTCTGGGGGCTAAAAGGCCTTAATTTTAGGGGGGGCATTCCAGTTTTTCAACTTGGAATTTTCACATCTGTCATCATGCACCCATGTCCTATTTGGGACATTTCTGAAGCCGGACAATGCAAATTACCCCCATCAAACCATATATTTTTGAAAAGTAGACACCCTAGGGTATTTCAAATGCTGGTATTTTAACACTTTCCATGCACTAATTCAACCACTAGTCTTTGTCAAACTTTTAGGTAGTCATTTTTTTGCATTATTTTTCACACACATTGTACTTTAGGCATATATTCTCAGTCCCTGTTATGTGTTACTGCCAAAAAAAACCTCAATATGTATTCAACAACATCTCCTGAGTACAGTGATACCCCCCATGTATAGGTGTGTCGGGTTCTCTGGGGGCTAAAAGGCCTTAATTTTAGGGGGCGCATTCCAGTTTTTCAACTTGGAATTTTCACATCTGTCATCATGCACCCATGTCCTATTTGGGACATTTCTGAAGCCGGCCAATGTAAATTACCCCCATCAAACCATATATTTTTGAAAAGTAGACACCCTAGGGTATTTCAAATGCTGGTATTTTAACACTTTCCATGCACTAATTCAACCACTAGTCTTTGTCAAACTTTTAGGTAGTCATTTTTTTGCATTATTTTTCACACACATTGTACTTTAGGCATATATTCTCAGTCCCTGTTATGTGTTACTGCCAAAAAAAACCTCAATATGTATTCAACAACATCTCCTGAGTACAGTGATACCCCCCATGTATAGGTGTGTCGGGTTCTCTGGGGGCTAAAAGGCCTTAATTTTAGGGGGCGCATTCCAGTTTTTCAACTTGGAATTTTCACATCTGTCATCATGCACCCATGTCCTATTTGGGACATTTCTGAAGCCGGCCAATGTAAATTACCCCCATCAAACCATATATTTTTGAAAAGTAGACACCCTAGGGTATTTCAAATGCTGGTATTTTAACACTTTCCATGCACTAATTCAACCACTAGTCTTTGTCAAACTTTTAGGTAGTCATTTTTTTGCATTATTTTTCACACACATTGTACTTTAGGCATATATTCTCAGTCCCTGTTATGTGTTACTGCCAAAAAAAACCTCAATATGTATTCAACAACATCTCCTGAGTACAGTGATACCCCCCATGTATAGGTGTGTCGGGTTCTCTGGGGGCTAAAAGGCCTTAATTTTAGGGGGCGCATTCCAGTTTTTCAACTTGGAATTTTCACATCTGTCATCATGCACCCATGTCCTATTTGGGACATTTCTGAAGCCGGCCAATGTAAATTACCCCCATCAAACCATATATTTTTGAAAAGTAGACACCCTAGGGTATTTCAAATGCTGGTATTTTAACACTTTCCATGCACTAATTCAACCACTAGTCTTTGTCAAACTTTTAGGTAGTCATTTTTTTGCATTATTTTTCACACACATTGTACTTTAGGCATATATTCTCAGTCCCTGTTATGTGTTACTACCAAAAAAAACCTCAATATGTATTCAACAACATCTCCTGAGTACAGTGATACCACCCATGTATAGGTGTGTTGGGTTCTCTGGGGGCTAAAAGGCCTTATTTTTAGGGGGCGCATTCCAGTTTTTCAACTTGGAATTTTCACATCCCATGCACCCATGTCCTATGTAGGACATTTCTGAAGCCGGCCAATGTAATTTACCCCCATCAAACCATATATTTTTGAAAAGTAGACACCCTAGGGTATTTCAAATGCTGGTATTTTAACACTTTCCATGCACTAATTCTTTATCAAACTATTAGGCAGTCATTTTTTGTGTGTTATTTTTCACACACATTGTACTTTAGACATGAATTCTCAGCTCCTGTTATGTGTTACTGCCAAAGAAGACCCCAATATGTGTTCACCAACATCTCCTGAGTACAGTGATACCACCTATGCATAAGTTTCTTGGCTTGTTCGGGGGGTGTAATGCCAAATGTCCAACATGCGTTTGTGATTTTTTTTTCACATTTAACATATTTTCTTTGCCTATTGTCTTTTTGGGGGTATTTTAATATACCCCAATTTATTTGTTTCCATGAATGTGCATATTTTTGAAATGTTGACACCCCAAGGTATTGTATATGGTGTGCTTTGATGCATTTGAAGTAACTGTTTTAGCTAAAAAAATTGGAGAAAGTGTATGGTGGCATTTTTTCAATTTTCATTTTTACACACACATTGCTTTTTGACTATGATTTAGGAGAGACTGTTGTAAGTTAGTGCAAAAAAATATTTCAGGTTGTTTTCTGCTAGGCACCCTGAGTACACCTATGCCCCCCATGCATAGGTTTGCCAGGATTTTGGGAAGGTTATGTTACAATTTTATGACTTGTGATTTTAGTTATTAAGTGAGAGTATTTCTTCTGATAGGCCTATCTTTAGTTTGGGGCCTATTGTAAACCCCACTTTTATTTATTGCCATGAATGTGCATATTTTTGAAATGTTGACACCCCAAGGTATTGTATATGGTGTGCTTTGATGCATTTGAAGTAACTGTTTTAGCTAAAAAAAATTGGAGAAAGTGTATGGTGGCATTTTTTCAATTTTCATTTTTACACACACATTGCTTTTTGACTATGATTTAGGAGAGACTGTTGTAAGTTAGTGCAAAAAAAATACTACAGGTTGTTTTCTGCTAGGCACCCTGAGTACACCTATGTCCCCATGCATAGGTTTGACAGGGGTTTTTGTAAAAAAAAAAAAAAGAACAGCCCCATTTTAGAAAAAAAAATATATTAGTGAAATGTAAAAATCTGGCACATTAAAAGTAAAAAAATAACAAAAAATTTAACAGTAAACATAACAAAAAAAAAATAACAGCAAATTTATTTATTTTTTAAAAATTGACCATTGTATGGTACCGCTTGAAGCAGTCCCCAATGCAGAGTCCAGGCTGTCCAGGGCAATCAGGACAGTGATATACAGTGTCCCTTCTCTGCCCCCTCTTGGTACAGACTCTGCATTTTTTTTGTGGTCTCTGCTTTGCGGCAGTAGGGGGGATTTTAAAAATAAAATGAGTAGCCCCAACTCTGCTCTCTCCCATCACCGCCCGGGGAGCAGGTGCATCATGGTACAAAATCCCCGAAATGATCTGGAGCTGAAATTGTAAAAAAGTCAGTTTCATTCCGGGGTTTGCTTTTTTGAACAACAAAAAAGCGTTGTGGGTTGCAATCTGCATTAGGTAAATTGCAACCTTTTTGTACCAGGCCCTTGTCTTCCGCATAATTAGGTAGGGCTGCAGCAGCTGATCTGCCAGATCAACCCCACCCATATGCCGGTTATAAGATTTGATGCACACTGGCTTCCTTATGATCTCAGCTCTGCCACGTACAGAGACCGCCACCGTCCTCTCTGTGTGGATGGTGGTAAGAAGGTATACATCCTTCTTGTCTCTGTACTTCAGTGCCAACAGCTCCTCTTGGCGCAGAGCAGAGGTCTCCCCCCTTCGTAGCCGGGTGCGTACAAGTTGTCCTGGGAAACCTTTGCGGTTCTTTTTAATAGTACCGCAAGCTACTGTATCAAAGCAATACAGTAGCTTGAACAAAAGGACACTTGTATAAAAATTGTCTAAGTACAAGTGATACCCTTTGTTCATTAGGGGTAATATCAGGTCCCAGACAATCTTGCCAGTGGTTCCCATATGTTCTGGGCAACCTGGAGGGTCAAGGTGGCTATCCTTTCCCTCATACACCCGGAAGGCCTGAGTATACCCAGTCTCGCTCTCACAGAGCTTATACACCTTTACCCCATACCTGGAGCGCTTGGAAGGAATATACTGCTTGAATCCCAGCCTTCCCTTATACTTCATCAGGGATTCATCAACGCATATATTCCTTCCAGGTGTATAAGCCTCTGCAAACCTGGCAGAAAAGTGGGTAATCAGGGGGCGGATTTTATACAGCCTGTCAAATTGGGGATGCTCCCTAGGGGGGCACAGGCTGTTGTCGCTGAAGTGCATGAAATGAAGAATCATTTCATATCTCTGCCTCGACATACTCTGGGAGAAAATGGGGGTAGAGCAGATGGGGCTACTGCTCCAGTAGGAGCGAACGGAGGGTTTCTTTATGATGCCCATCAGCATAGTCAATGCCCAGAATTTTTTAAATTCTGGCACATTGATGGGGGCCCATTGCTGCTTTGCCAAATATGTTTCAGGCTTTGCAGCACGGTACTGATGGGCATATAAATTAGTTTGGGCGACAATGTTCCCCAATACATCATCACCCAGAAACACCTCCAGAAACTGTTGGGGGCTAAAACCTGCCACATCTATATTTATGCCAGCATTTGCTGTGAAGGGTGGGATATCTGGCCTCTGGAGATGAGGCGTTACCCACTCTTCAGCGGCAATGGCAGCAACACGCCTCCTTCTAGCAGGGGGGCTGGCAGGGGGGCTAGCAGGGGGGCTGGCAGGGGGGCTAGCAGCCACAGATACATCACTATCAGTTGAGACTGCATCTAATGATGTATCTGAGCATATGGCAGGGTCAAAATTGGGGTCTGAGTCAGACATAGAGGCATCTGACTCTGACGCAAGGATGGCATACGCCTCCTCAACACTATATCTTTTCTGTGACATTTTTGTATCTGTCACAGAAAACCAAAATTAATTAATTAACTAAATGGCCTTTGGGTTTTTTTTAAAAAAAGTACAGCTATGCTAATGCCAGTGATTTATAGCGATCACTGGCAAGCTAGGGGTTAAATACTCTTTAAATTAAATTAACTAAATGGCCTTTGGGTTTTTTTTAAAAAAAGTACAGCTATGCTAATGCCAGTGATTTATAGTGATCACTGGCAAGCTAGGGGTTAAATACTCTTTAAATTAAATTAACTAAATGGCCTTTGGGTTTTTTTAAAAAAAAGTACAGCTATGCTAATGCCAGTGATTTATAGCGATCACTGGCAAGCTAGGGGTTAAATACTCTTTAAATCAAATTAAATTAGCTAAATGGCTCTGAAAGGAGCGTTTAGGTTTTTAAAAAATTACAACAACAAAAATTAACCCCTAAAAAAATGCACAGACAGCAAAAATGTAGAGCTATGCTAATGCCAGTGATTTATAGCGATCACTGGCAAGCTAGGGGTTAAATACTCTTTAAATTAAATTAAATTAGCTAAATGGCTCTGAAAGGAGCCTTTGGTTTTTTAAAAAATTACAACAACACAAATTAACCCCTAAAAAAAATTCACAGACAGCAAAAAAGTACAGCTATGCTAATGCCAGTGATGTATAGCGATCACTGGCAAGCTAGGGGTTAAATACTATTTAAATTAAATTAAATTAGCTAAATGGCTCTGAAAGGAGCGTTTAGGTTTTTAAAAAATTACAACAACAAAAATTAACCCCTAAAAAATGCACAGACAGCAAAAAAGTACAGCTATGCTAATGCCAGTGATGTATAGCGATCACTGGCAAGCTAGGGGTTAAATAGTCTTTAAATTAAATTAAATTAGCTAAATGGCTCTGAAAGGAGCCTTTGAGTTTTTAAAAAAAAATACAACAACAAAAATTAACCCCTAAAAAAATGCACAGACAGCAAAAAAAGTGCAGCTGTGCTACTGCCAGTGATTTATAGTGATCACTGGCAAGCTAGGGGTTAATGGCTCTGAAAAGAGCCTTTGGATTTTAAATTTTTTAACAAATAAAAGAAATAAATCTCTCTCTGCTAAAATACAGGTCTCTCTCTTTCTCCAACAAAATGGCAAGTGAGGAGAGGGAGGGAGATCCACACTGATCAGAGTCAATATTTACAAATATTGACATGATCAGACAAATGGGGTATTTTATTATTATTATTTTTTTTTTCTAAGAAGGCTCAGATTGGGTGACCCTAGCTTGCCCCTATGGTGAGACAGGCTAGGGACACCCCCAGATGCCCCATGATGCACCGGGCATCGCCATTTTGGAAGCCTCTTGGGGGCGGGGGGGGGGCGCTATATGTGGGGCTTTTTAATTTTATATATTATTTTTTTTTTTACATTTTTTATTTTATTTATATACTAACTAAGTGCCTCGACCCACCGAGGCACTTAGCACACTAGCAGAGCATCGGAAGCGTGTCCGATCGCTTCCGATGCTCTGCTGCACTGCCGGGCTCCACGTGGAGCAAAACCGGAAGTGATCACTCAAGGGGGAGTGATCGCTCCGGTCCCGGCACTCCGTAACAGCACTGCAGGGATGCCCAGACATCGAGGCATCCCTGCAGTACTGTAATAGTGCCTGGAAGCGATCTTGATCGCTTCCAGCACTCACTTTAGCCGAGGACGTGCAGGGTACGTCGTCAGGCGTTAACTGCCTTTTTTTTTCAGACGTACCCTGCACGTCCTCGGTCACTAAGGGGTTAAAGGGTCATTTCAGTAAGTAGTAACTATCCTATTTTAGTTGTGCCCCACTTGTTTCCCCTATCTCTGAAGCTCTATTTAAAGCCATTCTCTTATTTTAACCACTTGGGTGCTGGTAGGGGAAGCTCAACATCTTCATACTGGGTTCCACCATCTTTAAAGTTTGGGTAATAATGCACTCTATGACAGAAATGTTATTAATTTACAATATAAGCCAGGTGTTTTATAGCTGTTTTTCTGCTCTTCAGGTTCGTTCACACAATAGAGAGCAGGAGCTTAAAGGGACATTGTACACTAGATTCTTCATTGCATAAATATTTTGTAGATTATCTATTTATTTAGCTTATCTGGGAGTATTTTTATAAAAATGTATAGCATTTTTTAATAACATTGGGATGATCTTCAGACTCCTAACCAAGCCCCACAGTGTCAGATGTATACAGTGCAGAATTCTGCTGGCTCTTGTTTGTGTTATCTGTCTTTTCTGATGCAGGGAAAGGGGGAGGGGTGTCTGCTATTCTTGGTTTCCTACCCTTTTCAGTGGGTGTCCCAGACTAATCTCATCAGTAGTGCTAAACTGGGAGCTTCTAAGAAAGTTTTTAAAAGGTTTTATACTACAATTTAGATCAGTATCTGCTTTTTCTTCTTGTTATTAGTGTCTCTTAAATGCAGTTATATGAAAATTGGTGTACACTGTCCCTTTAACATTTCAGCACTTTTTTAAAACAGCTTAAAAGTTACATAAAAAATACTAAAAAAACAAAGAAAAACAAAACTCCAGAACAATATGAAACAATGCAGTCACTACTGAAATGTAAATTTCTTCATTACACACACACTAACCCAAAAAGCATGATATGATGCAGCTGTTAAAGGGCCAGCAATCGCACACTGTTTCTGTCACAGTACAGGAATACCTAAGCTGCAAGATGATGTTGCCCTGTATGAAGATGAAGAGCTTCACCAATTGGCACCTGTAAGTACTTAAAATAGTAGCTTTGAATAATTCTGCAGGCACTGGAGGAATAAACAATAAAGTAATAGTAGCCATGATATAGTAATTATATCCGGTAGTTTAAAGTACCTTCAAAAGATTTCCCACAAAATGTCAAATATTAAAATTGGCAAATTTGGTAAAGCTCCTACAGCACTGAATGTAAGAAATCAAAATACAATTTATAACTTTGGTAAGATCTGATGAAAAAATTGTTCACAAACAATAAATAAATAATAACCAATAATAAACCTCGAAGTAAATGTGCATTAAATAACCTTAGAAACACATTGTAGGTTGCTTTTATTTTGCAGACAATTATTTGGCTAACTTGTACTTTTAGTATGTCAGGATGCCAGGAATCAGACTAAGACGAGAAGTGCAAAAATAATCACACCTTTATTAATAGCAAAAAATTATAAAAAGTCCACAAGTCAAATAACAAGCCAGGAATCAAAACCAGAGCTGGTAGTCAGACAAGCCTAGTCAGGAGCCAAAGCGAATAGTCAGACGAGCCGAGTCAGGAGCCAAAGCGAGTAGTCAGATGAGCCGGAATCAGGAACAAGGAGAACAACAGAGTCAGGAACAAGCCAGGGATCAGGAACCAGGAGGAACGTCAGACAGCCAGGTAATACACAGGAGCTCTCACAAACAGGTCTGAGACAATGCAAGGGCAAAGCATACTGAACAGAGGTCCTTTAAATAATAAGTGATGACATCACAATTCTGAGACTGCATCCTGTCTCACACTGATGATGTACACCAGTCTGGCCATAAAAGGAAGTAAAAACCACTAGACAGCAAACTTTGACAAGTGAGTGTGTCTGATAAGGAGGTGCGCCAGAAAAGGAGGGGGGGGGAGGGTAGTGTATAACCAGATGCTATCTAGTTAATTGAATATAATATTAAATATTATGATCTGTCAAATAAAATGATAAAATACAAAATATATTAAAAAATAAAATAGTAACTCAGTATATTGCTATGATTGTAATGATAACCCAGCAAAAAGTAACTATACATATATTAATCCACAATTGTGTTTGTCCATAAATGAATTAGTCCAAACATAAATGGTCAGATGTGTAGCAACAGTGGGCAGCTCTCTCCAATAGGATGGTGATAATAAACAAGTCCTGAAAGAAAGAAAAAAACGAGAGGCGCTCTTTGTGCAGCAAGTTCTATGCAGACACTAATGACAGAACGATGATGATCATATACTCACAAAGGGAATTGCACATCCAGTGCAATATTAGACAAGCCGAAACTTCAGAGCTGTTCGGCTGACTCTCCAAGGCTATGTACGCTGTAACCAAGGTGAGGCTCCCGAGAACCAGCTGCTTCCGGTATCAAGTCTCAATCAAGGATGCCAACAAAACCACTCACATATGTATGGTCCCAAATAGTGTGAATCCAACCAGGCGGATTGCCCCAACAAGGGAGTATGGGAATATACGAAGTTCATACGAAGGATAAAAGTATAAAACACTTTATTTAAAACAATTAAAATTGTTGCTTAACAACGCGTTTCTCGGCTGAGTTCGCATGCATGTATAATGGGAGTTATGTTCACCGCAGCTCAAATATTGATTTGTAGTCTGGAGAGGTGTGTCACCATTTTACAATGTGATTGGATTTAATGCACACGTCATGATGGGAGGTGTGGGAATTCTCTAACGTTTGATTGGTCATAGGGGGTACAAATAGAGCAAGGTATCATAACAAACATACAGCCTGATGAAACGGCACTCAGCCGAGAAACGCGTTGTTAAGCAACAATTTTAATTGTTTTAAATAAAGTGTTTTATACTTTTATCCTTGCTCTGGACTTCGTAAATTCCCATACTCCCTTGTTGGGGCAATCCGCCTGGTTGGATTCACACTATTTGGGACCATACATATGCGAGTGGTTTTGTTGGCATCCTTGATTGAGACTTGATACCGGAAGCAGCTGGTTGTCGGGAGCCTCACCCTGGTTACAGCATACATAGCCTTGGAGAGTCAGCCGAAGGCTCTGAAGTTTCGACTTGTCTAATATTGCACTGGATGTGCAATTCCCTTTGTGAGTATATAATCATCATCGTTCTGTCATTAGTGTCTGCATAGAACATGCTGCACAAAGAGCGCCTCTCGTTTTTTTGTCCTTCAGGACTTGTTTATTATAAAAGGAAGTGCAGGAAATGAGCAGCATCACACAGTATGCACCAGAGTCAGCAAGAGAGGTGAGTAAAATGGCTTCCAGCAGCACATGGCAAACAAAACAGGGAAAAACCCCTGACAGTACCCTCCCCTCAACGACACCTCCCCCGCGGGAGGACAAAAGGCTTATTGGGGAAACGGGCATGGAAGGCACGGAGGAGGGCGGGAGCATGAACATCAGAGGGAACCCATGAACGCTTCTCCGGACCGTAGCCCCTCCAGTGAACCAAATACTGTACTCGGCCCCTGGACATACAAGAGTCAATAATGCTGCTGACCTCATAATCCTCATGGTAGTAACCAAAGATAGGACGGAGACGAGGCAACACAGTGGTAAACCGATTACAAACCAATGGTTTCAAGAGGGAGACATGAAAAACATTGGAGATGCGCATTGCAGGAGGAAGGTCAAGAGCATAGGCCACAGGATTGACCCGTCAGAGTATTCGAAAAGGACCAACATAACGGGGAGCCAGTTTATTGGAGGGCACATGAAGGTTCAAGTTGTGGGAGGACAGCCAAAC
Organism: Bombina bombina; assembly: GCF_027579735.1. Lineage (NCBI taxonomy): Eukaryota > Metazoa > Chordata > Amphibia > Anura > Bombinatoridae > Bombina > Bombina bombina. The sequence continues at coordinate 952,166,188 of NC_069503.1, forward strand.
TCTCTCACCAACCTGGTAGGAAGGTGCGGGCAGATGCCTACGATCAGCCTGGAACTTTTGGCGCTGCATAGAATGATGAAGGCAATCCTGAATCTGCACCCACGTGGAACGGACTTTCCTAGGATGCTCCTCCAAAGCCGGAATACCCTGAGACATGAATGAATTGGGCAACAAGGATGGTTGAAACCCATAATTCGCCATGAATGGGGATAACTTGGAGGAAGCATTAATAGCACTATTACGAGAAAACTCTGCCCAAGGTAACAGTTCAGACCAATTATTGTGGTGATCTGAGACATAGCAACTGTTCCAGAGCTTGATTAGAAGCTGGATTCCCATTTGAGCACAAAAGGAACGCCAAAATCTGGAGACAAACTGGCTAACCCGGTCTGACACTATCTCCTTGGGTAACCCATGTAAACGGAAGACCTCCCGGGCAAAAATTGAAGCAAGCTCCTGAGCGGTAGGCAACTTCTTTAAAATACTAAAAAAACAAAGAAAAACAAAACTCCAGAACAATATGAAACAATGCAGTCACTACTGAAATGTAAATGTCTTCATTACACACACACTAACCCAAAAAGCATGATATGATGCAGCTGTTAAAGGGCCAGCAATCGCACACTGTTTCTGTCACAGTACAGGAATACCTAAGCTGCAAGATGAAGCTGTCCTGTATGAAGATGAAGAGCTTCACCAATTGGCACCTGTAAGTGCTTAAAATAGTAGCTTTGAATAATTCTGCAGGCACTGGAGGAATAAACAATAATAAAGTACTAGTAACCATGATATAGTAATTATATCCGGTAGTTTAAAGTACCTTCAAAAGATTTCCCACAAAATGTCAAATATTAAAATTGGCAAATTTGGTAAAGCTCCTACAGCACTGAATGTAAGAAATCAAAATACAATTTATAACTTTGGTAAGATCTTATGAAAAAATTGTCCACAAACAATAAATAAAATAATAACCAATAATAAACCTCGAAGTAAATGTGCATTAAATAACCTTAGAAACACATTGTAGGTTGCTTTTATTTTGCAGACAATTATTTGGCTAACTTGTACTTTTAGTATGTCAGGATGCCAGGAATCAGACTAAGACGAGAAGTGCAAAAATAATCACACCTTTATTAATAGCAAAAAATTATAAAAAGTCCACAAGTCAAATAACAAGCCAGGAATCAAAACCAGAGCTGGTAGTCAGACAAGCCTAGTCAGGAGCCAAAGCGAATAGTCAGACGAGCCGAGTCAGGAGCCAAAGCGAGTAGTCAGATGAGCCGGAATCAGGAACAAGGAGAACAACAGAGTCAGGAACAAGCCAGGGATCAGGAACCAGGAGGGACGTCAGACAGCCAGGTAATACACAGGAGCTCTCACAAACAGGTCTGAGACAATGCAAGGGCAAAGCATACTGAACAGAGGTCCTTTAAATAATAAGAGATGACATCACAATTCTGAGACTGCATCCTGTCTCACACTGAAGATGTACACCAGTCTGGCCATAAAAGGAAGTAAAAACCACTAGACAGCAAACTTTGACAAGTGAGTGTATCTGATAAGGAGGTGCGCCAGAAAAGGAGGGGGGGAAGGGTAGTGTATAACCAGATGCTATCTAGTTAATTGAATATAATATTAAATATTATGATTTGTCAAATAAAATGATAAAATACAAAATATATTAAAAAATAAAATAGTAACTCAGTATATTGCTATGATTGTAATGATAACCCAGCAAAAAGTAACTATACATATATTAATCCACAATTGTGTTTGTCCATAAATGAATTAGTCCAAACATAAATGGTCAGATGTGTAGCAACAGTGGGCAGCTCTCTCCAATAGGATGGTGATAATAAACAAGTCCTGAAAGAAAGAAAAAAACGAGAGGCGCTCTTTGTGCAGCAAGTTCTATGCAGACACTAATGACAGAACGATGATGATCATATACTCACAAAGGGAATTGCACATCCAGTGCAATATTAGACAAGCCGAAACTTCAGAGCTGTTCGGCTGACTCTCCAAGGCTATGTACGCTGTAACCAAGGTGAGGCTCCCGAGAACCAGCTGCTTCCGGTATCAAGTCTCAATCAAGGATGCCAACAAAACCACTCACATATGTATGGTCCCAAATAGTGTGAATCCAACCAGGTGGATTGCCCCAACAAGGGAGTATGGGAATATACGAAGTTCATACGAAGGATAAAAGTATAAAACACTTTATTTAAAACAATTAAAATTGTTGCTAAGCAACGCGTTTCTCAGCTGAGTTTGCATGCATGTATAATGGGAGTTATGTTCACCGCAGCTCAAATATTGATTTGTAGTCTGGAGAGGTGTGTCACCATTTTACAATGTGATTGGATTTAATGCACACGTCATGATGGGAGGTGTGGGAATTCTCTAACGTTTGATTGGTCATAGGGGGTACAAATAGAGCAAGGTATCATAACAAACATACAGCCTGATGAAACGGCACTCAGCCGAGAAACGCGTTGCTAAGCAACAATTTTAATTGTTTTAAATAAAGTGTTTTATACTTTTATCCTTGCATTGGACTTCGTAAATTCCCATACTCCCTTGTTGGGGCAATCCGCCTGGTTGGATTCACACTATTTGGGACCATACATATGCGAGTGATTTTGTTGGCATCCTTGATTGAGACTTGATACCGGAAGCAGCTGGTTGTCGGGAGCCTCACCTTGGTTACAGCATACATAGCCTTGGAGAGTCAGCCGAACAGCACTGAAGTTTCGACTTGTCTAATATTGCACTGGATGTGCAATTCCCTTTGTGAGTATATGATCATCATCGTTCTGTCATTAGTGTCTGCATAGAACTTGCTGCACAAAGAGCGCCTCTCGTTTTTTTGTCCTTCAGGACTTGTTTATTATAAAAGGAAGTGCAGGAAATGAGCAGCATCACACAGTATGCACCAGAGTCAGCAAGAGAGGTGAGTAAAATGGCTTCCAGCAGCACATGGCAAACAAAAAAGGAAAAAACCCTGACAGTACCCTCCCCTCAACGACCCCTCCCCCGCGGGAGGACAAAATGCTTATTGGGGAAACGGGCATGGAAGGCACGGAGGAGGGCGGGAGCATGAACATCAGAGGGAACCCATGAATGCTCCTCCAGACCGTAGCCCCTCCAGTGAACCAAATACTGTACTCGGCCCCTGGACATACGAGAGTCAATAATGCTGCTGACCTCATAATCCTCATGGTAGTAACCAAAGATAGGACGAAGACGAGGCAACACAGTGGTAAACCGATTACAAACCAATGGTTTCAAGAGGGAGACATGAAAAACATTGGAGATGCACATTGCAGGAGGAAGGTCAAGAGCATAGGCCACAGGATTGACCCGTCAGAGTATTCGAAAAGGACCAACATAACGGGGAGCCAGTTTATTGGAGGGCACATGAAGGTTCAAGTTGTGGGAGGACAGCCAAACTCTCTCACCAACCTGGTAGGAAGGTGCGGGCAGATGCCTACGATCAGCCTGGAACTTTTGGCGCTGCATAGAATGATGAAGGCAATCCTGAATCTGCACCCACGTGGAACGGACTTTGCTAGGATGCTCCTCCAAAGCCGGAATACCCTGAGACATTAATGAATTGGGCAACAAGGATGGTTGAAACCCATAATTTGCCATGAATGGGGATAACTTGGAGGAAGCATTAATAGCTCTATTACGAGAAAACTCTGCCCAAGGTAACAGTTCAGACCAATTATTGTGGTGATCTGAGACATAGCAACTGTTCCAGAGCTTGATTAGAAGCTGGATTCCCATTTGAGCACAAAAGGAACGCCAAAATCTGGAGACAAACTGGCTACCCCGGTCTGACACTATCTCCTTGGGTAACCCATGTAAACGGAAGACCTCCCGGGCAAAAATTGAAGCAAGCTCCTGAGCGGTAGGCAACTTCTTTAAGGGAATGCAATGTGACATTTTAGAAAAACGGTCAACCACCATAAGGATAACTGTATTGCCATTGGAAACAGGGAGCTCGACAATGAAGTCCATGGAAAGATGTGTCCAATGATGCTCACCATTAGCAATAGGTTGAAGAAGACCCACAGGAAGACGTTGAGGAGTCTTATTCTGTGCACAAACTGAGCAGGAGGCAACATGCAGCAACAGAATGAAGACCTGGCCACCAGAAATGTCGAGTGACAGACCAAATCATTTGGTTCTTAACTGGGTGACCTGCGGCTTTAGGATAGTGGTAAGTGTGCAAAAGTTTAGTTTGCAGATTCTCAGGAACAAAACACCTACCACTAGGTTTCTCAGGAGGTGCATTGGTTTGTGCAGCCAGGATCTCCTCCCCCAAGGGAGAAGTCAAATTAGTACATATGGTAGCCAAAATATGGTCAGGAGGTATAACTGGAGTAGGTACAGACTCCTCCATGGACAGAGGCGAAAATTGTCGAGAGAGGGCATCAGCCCTAACATTCTTACTACCAGGCAGGTAGGAGACCACATAATTAAACAGAGACAAAAATAGCGCCATCTGGCCTGTCGGGGCGACAAACTTTTTGCTTCAGATGGATAAGTTAAATTCTTGTGGTCAGTAAGAATGAGCACTGGCACGCTAGTACCCTCGAGTAGATGCCTCCATTCCTTGAGTGCCAAAATTATGGCCAGTAATTCCCTGTCGCCAATTTCATAATATTGCACTCCCCTGGAGACAATTTCTTAGAGAAGAAACCACACGGATGCAAGGAACCGCCAGGCGTAGGACGTTGAAACAGGGTACCTACTCCAGTCTCAGACGCATCGACCTCAAGAACGAAAGGCAGGACAGGGTTAGGATGAGCCAGAACTGGAGCGGCAGCAAAGGCAGTCTTAAGACTATCAAAAGCCTTAATGGCAGTAGGTGACCAATGGAGTGTATCATTCTCTTTACGGTCATGTCGGTGATAGGTTTGACCAAGGAAGAAACGTTTTTTTATAAACTTTCTATAGTAATTGGCGAACCCCAAAAAACGTTGAATAGACCGAAGACCAACTGGGCGAGGCCACTGTAGAACTGGAAATAACTTGTCAGGATCCACGGAGAACCCTGCAATGGAGATAACATAACCTAGGAAGGTTACTTGAGTCTGATGGAACTCACATTTCTCGAGTTTACAAAACAGGCCGTTCTCACGTAGTCTCTGAAGAACCCATGCAACATCAGAACGATGAGCCTCAAGTGTGGGTGAGTGTATGTGGATGTCGTCCAAGTACACCACAACACACTGTTGCAACATATCTCGTAGGACATCATTAATAAATTCCTGGAAAACAGCAGGAGAATTACATAGGCCAAAGGGCATTACAAGAATACTCATAATGCCCGCTCCTGGTGTTAAATGCTGTTTTCCATTTGTGGCCCTCCTTGATCCTAATGAGATTGTACGCACCTCTCAAATCAAATTTAGTAAAGACTGTAGCTCCCTTGAGGCGGTCAAAGAGTTCTGTAATGAGCGGAATAGGGTAAGTATTCTTAATGCTAAGACGATTAAGACCCCTATAATCGATGCATGGTCTTAACTCACCACCCTTTTTCTTCACAAAGAAGAAGCCAGCCCCTGCAGGAGAGCAGGATTTGCGGATGATCCCCGTGACAGAGCATCGGCAACATACCCTCCATAGCACAACTCTCCGCAACAGACAGAGGGTAAACCCGGCCCAGAGGAGGAATGGCTCCGGGTTGCAGGTCTATGGCACAATCGTAAGACCGGTGAGGAGGCAACGTACCGGCATGCACCTTGTCAAAAACATCTAGGAACTCTCTGTACTCCTCTGGCAATTGAGATACTGAAGAAGTGCACAAGACTTTAACTGGTTTCCGAAGACAAGTGGAAATACATTGCGGAGACCACGACAACATTTTGGACCTGCGCCAGTCGAGACTGGAAAATGTGGAGAGTTTATCACCTGAAACTGGAGGGTTTCAAAATGGAGAGCCCCAACAGCCATGGATAGCGGAACAGTTTCGTGAGTAACGAGTGCGAGCTGAAAGGGCCTGCCATCAATGGCCTCAATAGCAAGCAGAATGGACCAAGGCAAAATAGGAATAGAGTGCTTTGATACAAAAGCACTGTCAATGAAATAGCCCACAGCAACAAGTGCCTGGGTGACTATGGAGGAGTCCACCCAGGAAAGGACAACCGGGAACAAATGTTTCTCCTTTAGCGGTTCCGGGGACGAGGATAAACCACCCAAGGTCTGCCCCAGACAGGACCTTCGGTGTGAGCGTTTCCCGGCCGTGTAGGATAAGACTTCAAAAGGTGGCCCTGTAACTTACAATAGAGGCAGAGCCCCTCCCTCCTCCTAAAGGCCCTCTCCGCTGCGGAGAGAAGCGTGAATCCCAAATGCATCGGCTCAGCAGTACCTGGTGACTTGGGACCAGGAGGCATGGGAGTAGAGGGAGGCATGGGCGGGAACGAACGCATAGGAGACAACGGAAAAGGAGGCTTCCGCAAGAGCTCCTTAAAAGAGGGCCTCTCTCTGAGTCTGATGTCAATTAGGATCAAAAAAGACACCAATGCCTCAAGATCCTCTGGTAAATCTCTGGCAACAACTTAGCCTTTAATCGCATCAGAGAGCCCATGAAAGAAGGCAGTAACAAGGGCTTCATTGTTCCAAACTACCTCTGCGGCAAGCGTACGGAACTCAATGGCATACTGAGCAACAGATCTTGTACCTTGCTGAATGGACATGAGTCGTTTAGCAGCAGAGGAGGAGCAATCTGGAACATCAAATACCCTTCGAAAAGGAGGCGACAAATTCAAGGTAATTTGAAATCACAGGTTTATTAGTCTCCCACAAGGGATTAGCCCAGACAAGAGCTATGTCAGAGAGTAACGAGATGAGAAATCTCACGTTGTCAGAGGGAAACGCCTGAGGTTAGGATCGCCTCTGATTAAATTTAGGATCGCCTCCATATAGCTCTGCACTGATTATGATCACCTCCATATCGCTGAGGTAGAAGTGCAGAACTGGACATGCTCCTGGTAGGACTAGGTGCAGCAGCAGAAACAGGAGCAGCCATAACTTGTGGAACACTTTGGTCCAAATGTGCAGTGCGAGTCAGCAGGGTTTGCAGGGCTAGTGCAAATTGATCCAAGTGGTGATCCTGTTCATCCATCCTGGAAATTATGGCAGGTAAAGGTGGATTATTAGCACCATCAGGATTCATCAGGATGCCAGGAATCAGACTAAGACGAGAAGTGCAAAAATAATCACACCTTTATTAATAGCAAAAAATAATAAAAAGTCCACAAGTCAAATAACAAGCCAGGAATCAAAACCAGAGCTGGTAGTCAGACGAGCCGAGTCAGGAGCCAAAGTGAATAGTCAGATGAGCCGAGTCAGGAGCCAAAACGAGTAGTCAGATGGGCCGGAATCAGGAACAAGGAGAACAACAGAGTCAGGAATAAGCCAGGGATCAGGAACCAGGAGGGATGTCAGACAGCCAGGTAATACACAGGAGCTCTCACAAACAGGTCTGAGACAACGCAAGGGCAAAGCATACTTAACAGAGGCCCTTTAAATAAGTAATGACATCAAAATTCTGAGACTGCATCCTGTCTCACACTGATGATGTACACCAGTCTGGCCATAAAAGGAAGTGCAGGAAATGAGCAGCATCACACAGTATGCACCAGAGTCAGCAAGAGAGGTGAGTAAAATGGTTGCCAGCAGCACATGGCAAACAAAACAGGGAAAAACCCTGACATAGTATGAGTGACCTGAACAACAATATCTACTTTTACAAACTAAGGGCAAGATTACAAGTCTTGCGGCAAATCCGTTGCATAAACAACAGCTATTATGCAAATCCGTTGCATAAACAAAAGCTATTAGAAGATGCAAAATAACTTTAAGTATTCGCCATAGAAGTCAATGGAGAAGACAAATAGAAAAAAAAACAAAAAACACAAAAACCCTATGTTGTGCAAAGCCCTTGACGTATTCTCCTTGAAAAGTTTACATGAAAATATGAATATTTTTATATTGCGAAAAATGTTTTCTTAACGGAATATGTTCTATTTATTTATAAATAAATATTTCTCTATATATGAGATGATTTTTGGACTGATATATCTATTTATAGCGAGATATGGATATGAATATATATATGTCTAGATATCTTGAGATCTATATGCAAATATCTCTGAAAATTCCTCCGAGATATTGTTTAATATGCATAAGATTGTAGTATAAAATCTTTTCATTTTCTTCATAGTTAAACATATCTCTATACATATAAATGCATATTACTCAATGTATGTGTATGTATGTCAATGTAAAATCCCTTTGTCTGCTGTTTTTTTTCTAACACCCGCAATCTCTTATCTTTGAGCCATTATATATTTTGTGTGTAATATATGTTTATAATAATTTTTATTAGACAGTGTTAATATGAGTGTAACTGTACTTTGTACTGTTTTTTTTAAGTGTTTTGTGAAACTTTTATGTTGCGCAACACTGTTAACTACAGCTCTTAGTGTGCGGAAAGGATTGTTGAATAAAAGGCGAATGCACGCGCAATCGCAAATTTTAAAACTTGTAATAGCTGCACAATGGAAACTGATTGCGAAAAGACCATATCGCACATGGAAAACTCATAACGTGCAACTTGTAATCTTGCCCTGAATGTATATTTATGTATTATTACTTTTATAAACAGAGCGCAGGGACAGAACATTTGGTGAAAAAATTTATTTTATGTTCATGGATTAGGAAGAATGTTTTTTTATGACTCAGTTGTTTAAAAATAAGATATTTAATTATCCTAAGAGTATTTTAAATATTATTAAGTGTCAGTAATATTTTTTTAACCTCTGAGATTTCTTGATTTCTTTTGTTAACCACAGCCATGAAGGAACCCTTATATTTTAACCATCTAAAAATATATGAGTTTTGTTTTTTGCCAAATGAGTAACATGGGAAAAAGTAAATGGTCTGGTTGTAGTTGATATTCTTGACTTGCTCTATGCAACTGGGCAGACTCCACTTCCAGAGACAGCTGTCACAGGCACAGTGATGATATAGCAGCCCAAAAATAGCATCACACCAAAATGGAGCAAACGGAAAGGCTTGATATGTAAATATTCATTCTAAAAACCTCACTAGAGAAAATTACACTTAACAAAGACAAAAAGTAAGTATTATACTTTGATTGTTTTGTCATATTCTGCTAAATAGTTTCGAAAATTCATAGTTTTACATTCACATGCTTGATGGCATTTAGCCTAAAACCTGTTACTATTCATATCTGTTGCTTACGGACAGACAGCAACATAGTAATTTAATGTCTATTAATTTTAGAATTTGTTTCTTTGACAAAAATGATATTTTTATAGATAAAAACATGTATAAACACATGTAGTCCAAAACCTAAATACTGTACACAACTTAAAAAAAATATGTTGTATCTATATTTAATCTATCTATCGTCTATGAGTTTACATAATTGTTTTATTCCTATAAATATTGCTTTTTGTTTAAATATAATCTGTATTTGTTATTTAATACAACTATGGAAGTTTTCTCTTATGGACATAGAGCTATGACAATTTACATGGAACAAGTTTTTGCTGTTATTGTAATGACATTGCATTTCTGGCTGCATGTATATTTATAGAACTACCTCACCAAAAAAAAATAATGATTTGAGTGAGTACTAATAAGAAAAATAAATGTATTTTTATGCTATGCTCGATTTCTTCAAATTATCACGGTTTTGGAAAACTACAATTGGGTCAAAGCATTTGTTTATAGCAGTACTCATATTTACTATTGCTAATACAACAAATATAAACACAATGTTATAATAGCACAACATAAGCATTTCTTTAGGCTTAGTATAAAATGTAAAATCATCTGTCATGCAAGATGCTCATGAGATTTGTTTGGTTTACAAATTTGCATATACAATGCAAAAAGGGAAATGTAGCTTTCTGCAGCAGAGCGAAAAACACACTCTTCATTTCTGTCTAAGCAGCAAATATAGTGTATCTATTGCATTTTATACACTGTATTTAGCAGAAAGCAGCAAATGCATTTGTATTGTATGCTATTTAAAACTGGTTTTGAAGTGAGGGTAAGTGGACTGAACAGTGTTCCTTGGGCAAAAGTCTGAGCAGAATCCAGTTTTTGGGGAAAGTCTTCTTTTGGCCCTGTCTTTAAAATGCTGGCAATGCTGGCTCAAGTATATTTTAAAAATATTTTTTTAGCATGAAATACATATGACAGAAATATAGACAATTTGGGGAATATGGGAAATTTGACCATTAATAAATCTAAGATTAATTTTATATTTGAGTTATGTATGTATGTATAAGTATATTTCAATTTCTAGAGGAGCTAATATTAGTTGTCTAAAAGGGACATAATACTTATATGCTAAATCATTTGAAAGTGATGCAGCATAACTGTAAAAAGCTGCAAATATCACCTGAACACCTCAAAATGTCTTCAGCTCACCAGATTAAGTGCTTTGTGAACAGTTATACTTCAGTTGCTGTAAAGCTACAAGTTGAAAAAAAAAAACACACACAATAGCCAATCAGTGCTGAAGTCACACTTTGCTTTGCTGTGATCTGATGAGATTTCACTTAAATCTCATGAGATTTCACAGTAAACTTCCTTAAACTGGAAAATGACATGACTGCCTGCACATTCCAGATGCATGCTCCCTTGCAAGTCCTGGGACTAAAGTCTCTTTACTGTGAAATCTTAGGAAATTTGAGGTAAATATCTTAATTTTTTGCAAAGAGATGTCCAGGTGATATTTTCTAGTCAGCATTTTACAGTTATGCTGCATCACTTTCAAATGCATTTGAGTAGCATGTCCCTTTAAGTGGAATTTGAACCAGTAGCATTCTGCAAATGCTCATTAGTTGATAGGTACTTGGTTCAGAGGTATTTATAGTTTAAATTTAAATAGATTTGCATAGTTATTTAGGCAAAAAACATAATTAAATGATTATTATTATTTTATTTTTAAACCTGTATTAGTTGTAATGATGGTGCAGTTGTAGAAAAACATAATAATATAAAGGTATTACATAACAAAAAAGATAACATTGTATAATTATGCAGAAATAAATCAGCTCACTAGCAGAATAAAAGTTTTGAGTTTTGATATTCATACTCCGTATGCATAATGTCCTCTCTCCACAGCAATATAGCAGCCCTGGCTGTCAACATGATGGATTCAGGAATATGCATTGTTCTCTTAGGTTAGCATTTTTCTGCTATAAGAGAGATGCAGTAATAATTAAGAAAAGGGATATCCGATATCAGTCACTTAATAGTGAGGGTATATTTGTGCTGTATTTGTGCAAAACTGTACAGTTACAGCTTTTAAAGATAAAGAGGAAAAAAAAAAGTAGAAAATTAGAAAAGTATGAAGGGAGGGTAGAAGGGGCCAGAGAGGGCCTAAATTATATTTTTTAAAATGGCTAATAAAATATTTTACAGTGTCTCTAAGATAGAATGACTAAGCATACTTCAATTATTGCGCATCTGCAATATGAAAATACCTTGCCGGGTAGGCAGTGGCTTTCCTACAGCTATTAAATGTAAAGATTTTTTTTCAATATTGATTATTTGGGAGAAGCCAATAAAATGTATTGTTAGTAAATGCATATCTTTATATTCTCAAAACCTTAACTTGTAGCACTGGGGTCATATAAGGCATTAATGTTACTAATTATCAGATACAAAATTAACACATAAATAATGTAATAAATAACAGTATCCCAGATAGCATTACAGTATAAAAACAAGAAAACTGCATGCAAATATGAAATGGAAAATGCCAAATTTCGTTCCACAATACGCCTTTTTTCCCTTACATCTTTATTATAATAGGTTTTTAGTTTAGCTAGTTACATTCTGTATTTATATGCTAGGTAAACTGAATTAAACTATATAACATAAGTATGAATATATTATTATTGAATTTAACTCATTATATTATTAATAATAATAACAACAATATTATCATATAAAAAAACTAATTAAATGGCCAGTCAACTTTTAAATTAATGTTACATAATTCTGCACTATGTGCAGAATTAAGTAACATTAACCTAGTGACACCTGCAAAAGAAAAAGTAATTTAAAGATTTAACCACCCTGACCCAAACCCATACTTACCTTACCATCTTTACCAGCCTAGTCTGCTTTTCTGGTTACTTCAACAGCGCGCCACGGTGACGTTGTCTAATCACAGTGCAATCAGCCGTCCCATTGAACTACATGTAGCGTGCTCCTGTGTGGGGTAAAGCAGCCAAAAGCTTTACCCAGTGCAGGAGCTCACTACATGTAGTTCAACGGCACAATCTGGTGCTCTGTGATTAAACACGCCCATGAGGCACTGTTGAAGAAACCAGAAGGGCAGTAGAGGCTGGCAAGGAAGGTAAGTACATGTTTGGGGGCTTAAATCTGTAAAATCCTTTTCTTTTGCAGGTGTCACTAGCTTAAAGGGACAGTCTACACCAGAATTTTTATTGTTTTAAAAGATAGATAATCCCTTTATTACCCATTCCCCAGTTTTGCATAACCAACATAGTTATAATAATATACTTTTAACCTCTGTGATTATCTTGTATCTAAGCCTCTGCAAGCTGCTCCTTTATTTCAGTTCTTTTGACAGACTTGCAGTCTAGCCAATCAGTGCCTGCTCCCAGATAACTTCACGTGCACGAGCACAGTGTTATCTATATGAAATACGTGAATTAACACCCTCTAGTGGTGAAAAACTGTTAAAATGCATTCTGAAAAGAGGTGGCCTTCAAGGTCTAAGAAATTAGCATATGAACCTCCTAGGATAAGCTTTCAACTAAGAATACAAAGAGAACAAAGCAAAATTGGTGATAAAAGTAAATTGGAAAATTGTTTAAAATTACATGCTCTATCTGAATCATGAAAGTGTATTTTGGCCTAGACTGTCGCTTTAATGTAACATAATTCTGCAAACAGTGCAGAATTTTGTAACTTTAATTTGAACGTTGACTGGCCCTTTAAATAATATGGTTATTGTCAATCTTCCATATTCTACATTAAATTCTTTAAAGCAAGGTACTGAGATTATCAATGTCTGGTGCAGTTATAATTAGATTACATTAAGGTAACCAATATATCATTTAACTTATAAAAATCAGTTAAGTAGTCTCTAGTATACTTTAGCAAATTGCTTACTATGCTATAACATATATAAAAACATTAAAAATACAAAGCCTGTATTAGTCTTCAGGTACTAATATGCATTTTATATAAGTTTACATAGCTAAAGGTAATGGGCTGAAGGACCTCACATTATAATTTGATTATTAGGGCTAAAATTAACACTCTCAGGGAAAAATATTTTCTTCTTTGCAGGTATTAATCTGGAAAAATATATCATTTTAGTGTGATAGATCACCGTTCTGACAAAGTGTAATATAAACCTTAACCACAAGATGGTATCATATAATAATTAATATTTTATTGTAAACACAAACATTGAAAGCTTAACTTTTATACCCAAATCTATCTTAACTAGGGATAGATTACAAGTGTAGCGCACACGCTCATATAACAAGTTGAAAATAAACACAACTGCAAACTAAATTTGCCCTTGTCGGGTTAGAAACAAACCCTGATTCCATGGGGCCCATTTATCAAAGGGCTTGCGGACCTGATCCGACACTGCGGATCAGGTCCGCAAGACCTCGCTAAATGCGGAGAGCAATACGCTCTCCACATTTAACATTGCACCAGCAGCTCACAAGAGCTGCTGGTGCAACGCCGCCCCCTGCTGACTCGCGGCCAATCGGCCGCCAGCAGGGAGCTGTCAATCATCCCGATCGTATTCGATCGGGTTGATTTCCGGTGGTTCCTGTCCGCCTGCTCAGAGCAGGCGGACAGGGTTATGAAGCAGCGGTCTTTAGACCGCTGCTTCATAACTTGTGTTTCTGGCGAGTCTGAAGACTCGCCAGAAACACGGCCCTTCAAGCTCCATACGGAGCTTGATAAATGGGCCTGCATAAGTCTACACACCTTTTAATAATAAGGGCTTTGTTCACAGTTAACTGATCACATTCTAAATCATGCTTGTAGGTAAATAGCATAAACCTGCCATCAATTAAAGTGTACACCATACCCAACTAATAGCTTGTGGAAGCACCTTTTCCATTTATTACAGCAGCAAGTATTTGAAAATAAGTCTATTATTAAGGGCTTGATTAAGAGTGGCAAGCTAAGAGGGTTTATATATTATATACAAATTAACACAACACACAGAGGAAGTCCAACACTCACTTGGAAGCAGTCAGCTAAGATTAAAAGCAAAACTGGAAGAGTTAGTTACCGCATCTGGCCAAATGGGACAAGCCCGGGTACCACGTCAAGTTCTCTCCTAAACCTGAGTCCCTAATACAGCCAAACAATGCAAACTCTCAATTAAACAGGCAGTTTACCCCAGACAAGTCTGGGTGCAAGGCCCATAGGGAAAATTATAAAACAACCAGTCCTCTGTGTGTTGTGTTAATTTGTTTTGTAATTTTCCAAACAGAAAGGCCATCATTTAATGAAGAACTGTATTACTTCCTTGTACATGTGTTTAAATTATGTTACATAGTGCTGTAGAATGATTCTTACTCATCTAGCCATCATGTGCTTTTTAGCTGCATCATACAACGCAGAGTCATGCTGAGGCATTACATTTGTAACACTTCCAACAAGTGTGACACAGTCTGAAGTTACACAATAAGTACCTTCCAGAGCTGCTCCTTTTTAATTTATTTAATGAGTTTTACTAATCAACTCAAAATAGTTAAATGATTCACAATTTTCTCTTTCTAGCCCCACTCTATCCTGCCATAATATGCCATGGTATCTGGAATGCTCATCACTTATAGTAATGATACAACGCAACAGGGAGAGTAATACAGTAACTGCATACTAATATAAATGTTAAAATTTGTACACATCATTGCATCAGTATAATAGTATGTTAATGGTGTTTGCAACCTCATTTAAGATATATTTTTTTGTATTAGCATTAACCCCTACTTGGATTTATTTGTGGATCCCTTGCTTGCTGACAACGGGAGTTTTGTGCTGCGTGGTCTGCAGTATAAAGGGACACTACTGTTAATCCTGGAGGATCTGCATTTTCTGTGTACGTTTACCTCATACAGATTGAAGTTAGTAGACAACATGTTGGGGGAAGTTATCTGTAATTGTTTTATCTGTGAATTAATTAAATCTACTACATTATAATGAGGTGCCAGAAGATTTCTTAGGAAGCAGGTGTTCCTCCATATTTCATAATCAGTGTTATTGGACTATGAGTACTCTGTATTTCTGTCTTGGTAACTTTTATTGTGTGTGCAGTAGTATTGTTTGCTTGCTTATATCATATATATATATATATATATATATATATATATATATTTATATTTATATATATATATATATATACATACAATTATTCTTTTTTAACATGGTGCACTCTCACTAACAAATTGCACAACGAACGAGTGCAGATGTATGTTTAACAAAAAAGCATAATTTATGTAAGAACTTACATGATAAATGTATTTATTTCATAATGGCAAGAGTCCATGAGCTAGCGACGTATGGGATATAAATTCCTACCAAGAGGGGGCAAAGTTTCCCAAACCTCAAATGCCTATAAATACACCTCCCACCACACATACTTCAGTTTAACCTATAGCCAAGTAGTGAGGTGTAAAAAGGAGTAAAAAAGCATACAAAAAAGAGGAACTGGAAAATAATATTGTGCTTTAATAACAAAAATATAACCACCAAAAACAGGGTGGGTCTCATGGACTCTTGCCATTATGAAAGAATAGAATTTATCAGGTAAGTTCTTACATAAATTATGTTTTCTTTCATGTAAATGACAAGAGTCCATGAGCTAGTGACGTATGGGATAAAATACCCAAGATGTGGAAGTCCACAGAAGAGTCACTAGAGAGGGAGGGATAAAATAAAAACAGCTATTTCCGCTAAGAAATTTAATCCACAAAATAAGTTCTTATAAACAGAAGAATGAAACTGAGACAGCTGCCTGAAGAAATTTTCTACCAAAGATTGCTTCAGAAGAAGCAAATACATCAAAATGGTAAAATTTTGTAAATGTTTGCCAAGTTGCTGCTTTGCAAATCTGATCAACTGAAGCTTCATTCTTAAAAGCCCACAAAGTGGCAACTGATCTAGTAGAATGAGCTGTAATTCTCTGAGGTGAAGACTGTCCCGCCTCCAAATAAGCCTTGTGAATAAAAAGCTTTAACCAAGATGCCAAATAAATGGCAGAGGCTTTCTGACCTTTCCTAGTACCAGAAAAGACATCTTTCCTACTAATGTTGTTAGAATTCACAAACTTAGGAAGAAATTTAAATGAAGGCCACAAAACAGCTTTATCCTGATGGAAAATCAGAAAAGAAGACTCACAAGAGAGAAAATCAGAAAAGGAGACTCACAAGAGAGAGCAGACAATTCAGAAACTCTTCTAGCAGAAGAGATGGCCAAAAGGAACAACACTTTCCAAGAAAGTAGTTTAATATCCAAAGAATGCATAGGCTCAAAAGGAGGAGCCTGCAAAGCCTTCAAAACCAAATTAAGACTCCATAGAGGAGAAATAGACTTAATAACAGGCTTGATACTGACCAAAGCCTGAACAAAACAGTGAATATCAGGAAGTTTAGCAATCTTCTATGAAATAAAACAGAAAGAGCAGAGATTTGTCCCTTCAAAGTACTTGCGGACAAACCTTTATCCAAACCGTCCTGAAGAAACTGTAAAATTCTAGGAATTCTAAAGGAATGCCAAGAGAATTTATGAGAAGAACACCATGAAATATAGGTTTTCCACGCCCGATAATAAATCTTCCTTGAAACAGACTTACGAGCTGCAACATAGTATTGATCACTGAGTCAGAGAAACCTCTATGACTAAGCACTAAACGTTCAATTTTAATACCTTCAAATTTAGTGATTTGAGATCCTGATGGAAAAACGGCCCTTGAGACAGAAGGTTTGGACTTAAAGGAAGTGACCAAGGTTGGCAACTGGACATCCAGACAAGATCTGTATACCAAAACCTATGAGGCCATGCTGGTGCTATCAGAAACACATGCGATTGTTCTATTATGATCTTGGAGATCCCCCTTGGAAGAAGAACTAGAGACGGAAAAATATAAGCAAGTTGGTAAGACCAAGGAACTGCTAACGCATCCAACATTTCCGCCTGAGGAACCCTGGACCTGGAAATTTAACTGGGAAGTTTATTTCTGGAAGGCCCTACATCTGTACAATCTGAAAAAATACATCTGGATGGAGAGACCACTCCGCGGATGCAAAGTCTGATAGCTGAGATAATCTGCTTCCTAATTGTCTACACCTGGGATATGAATCACAGAAATTAGAGTTGGATTCCGCCCAAGAAAGTATCTGTGATACTTCTTTCATTGCTAAAGCACTGTGAGTCCCTCCCTGATGATTGACATATGCCACAGTTGTGATATTGTCTGTCTGAAAGCGAATGAAAAGTTCTATCTTTAATATAGGCCAAGCCTGAAGAGCCCTGAAAATAGCACAGAGTTCTAAGATATTGATTGAAAACCTTGCCTCTAGAGGAATCAAAACCCCTTGTGCTATCAGAGACCCCCCACCCCCAGACAGCTCCTCAACCTGAAAGACTTGCATCTGTTGAGACTACAGTCCAGGAAGGACGAACAAAAGAGGCCCCTTGAATAATACGATGATGGTCTAACCACCAAGTCAGAGAGAGTAGAATGCTGGGATTTAAAGGACCAGTCAACACAGTAGATTTACATAATCAACAAATGCAAGATAACAAGACAATTCAATAGCACTTAGTCTGAACTTCAAATGAGTAGTTGATTTTTTTCTGACAATTTTAAGTTATGTCTTTTTCCACTCTCCCTGTACCATGTGACAGCCATCAGCCAATCATAAATTCATACACGTACCATGTGACAGCCATCAGCCATTTACAAATGCATACACACTTATTCTTGCACATGCTCAGTAGGAGCTAGTGACTCAAAAAGTTTAAATATGAAAAGACTGTGCACATTTAGTTAATGGAAGTAAATTGTAAAGTTGTTTAAAATAGCATGCTCTATCTGAATAATGAAAGTTTAATTTTGATTGAGTGTCCCTTTAAGAATATCAGTTGTGATATCCGAGTATAATCCCTGCACCAATGATTCAGCATGCAAAGCTGCAGAGGTCTCATATGAAAATGAGCAAAGGGGATCACGCTCGATGCTGCAGTCATGACACCTAAAACTTCCATGCACATAGCTGCTGAAGGGAATGATCGAGACTGAAGGTTTCGACAGGCTGAAACCAATTTCATGTGTCTGTTGTCTGTTAAAGACAGAGTCATGGACACTGAATCTATCTGGAAACCTAAAAGGGTGACCCTTGTCTGAGGAATCAAGAAACTTTGGTAAATTGATCCTCCAACCATGTCTTTGAAGAAACAACACTAGTTGATTTGTGTGAGATTCTGCTAAATGTAAAGACTGAGCTAGTACCAAGATATCGTCCAACTAAGGAAACCACAATACCCTGTTCTCTGATTACAGATAGAAGGGCACCGAGAACCTTCAAAAAGATTCTTGGAGCTGTTGCTAGGCCAAATGGAAGAGCGACAAATTGGTAATGCTTGTCTAGAAAAGAGAATCTCAAAAACTAATAGTGGTCTGGATGAATCGGAATGTGAAGATATGCATCCTGTAAGTCTATTGTGGACATATAATGACCTTGCTGAACAAAAGGCAGAATAGTCCTTATAGTGACCATCTTGAAAGTTGGGACCCTTACAAAACGATTAAAAATTACTTCAGATCCAGAACTGGTCTGAATGAATTTTCTTTCTTTGGGACAAGAAATTTGAATAAAAACCCAGACCCTGTTCCTGAAGTGGAACTGGTATAATCACCCTTGAAAGCTCTAGATCTGAAACACACTTCAGAAAAGCCTGAGCTTTCACAGGATTTGTTGGAACATGAAAGAGAAATAATCTTCTCACAGGAGGACTTACTCTGAAACCTATGCGATACCCTTGAGAAACAATGCTCTGAATCCACTGATTCTGAACAGAATCTGCCCAGATGTTTTGAAATATTTTCAATCTGCCCTTCACCAGTTGAACTGGATTGAGGGCCGCACCTTCATGCAGTCTTGGGGGCTGGCTTTGTTTTTTTTATAAGGCTTTATTTCAACTTGAAGATGGCTTCCAATTGGAGCCAGAGTCCTTAGGGGAATGAGTGGTTTTTTGTTCTCTATTCTAACGAAAGGAATGAAACCGATTAGAAGCTTTAGATTTACCCTTAGACTTTTTATTTTGGGGCAAAAAAACTCCCTTCCAAGTCCAACTGAGAACAAAACAAATCATTACCCTGGAAAGATAGAGATTGTTATCTAGATTTGGATACCATGTCAGCATTCCATGATTTAAGCCATAAAGCTCTTCTAGCCAGAATATCTAAAGACATAGATTTAACATTAATCTTGATGATATCAAAAATAGCATCACAGATAAAATGATTAGCATGTTTAAGCAAACAAATCTGTTTCCTGATGTGATAAGCTATCCAACCAAAAGGTTGATGCAGCTGCAACATCAGCCATAGAAATGGCAGTCCTGAGAATATAGCCAGAATGTAAATTTCCTTAGATAAGATTCAATCTTCCTATCTAAAGGATCCTTAAAAGAAGTACTATCTTCCATAGGAATAGTAGTACGTTTGGCAAGAGTAGAAATAGCCCCATCAACCTTAGGGACTTTTCCCCAAAACTCCAAATTAGCCACTGGTAAAGGATATAACTTCTTAAACCTAGAAGAAGGATTAAAAGAAGTACTAGGCTTAGACCATTATTTAGCAATCACATCAGAAACTGCATCTGGAACAGGATAAACCTCAGGATTAATCACAGAAGGTTTAAAAACAGAATTTAAACATTTACTGGTT
This sequence comes from Bombina bombina, assembly GCF_027579735.1. NCBI lineage: Eukaryota > Metazoa > Chordata > Amphibia > Anura > Bombinatoridae > Bombina > Bombina bombina. Next base: position 952,186,208 of record NC_069503.1, read on the forward strand.
TTGTTATCAAGAGGATCAGACTCCTCAATACCCAAAGTAACCAATACTTCTTTCAACAAAGACCGAATATATTCAATCTTAAAAAGATAAGAAGATTTATCAATTTCAATGTCTGAAGTAGGATCTTCTGAAGCAGAGAGATCCTCTTCAAAAGAGGATATTTTAGTATGTTGTCGGTCATCACAAATTTCATCAGTTTTATGAGAAGTTTTAAAAGACCTTTTAAGTTTATTAGAAGGTGGAATAGCAGACATAGCCTTCTGTATTGCATCAGCAATATCATTTTTCATATCAACAGGGATATCATGTACATTAGATGTTGAGGGAACAACAGGTGCTGTACTAGTACTAATAGAAACATTGTTGGCATGCAAAAGCTTATCATGACAACTGTTACATAATATAGCCAGAGATATAATCTCAGCTTGCTTACAACAGATACACTTAGCTTTGGTAGAAATGTGTTCAGGCAGCATGGTTCCTACAGTAGCTTCTGAGACAGGACCAGACTGAGACAGCTTGCAAAATGTAAAATAAAAAATAACATTTTTCACAAAATATCCAATTGACTCATATAGCAGTTTCAGGAATGGGAAAAAATGCATATGCTAAATAATCAGAAAAGCAACAGCATAGCCCTCTAGAATATAAAGAGAACAGGGAGCATAAAGAAAGTGGGGTAATATAACCAACAAAATATCATAGAAGAAATCATAAAAATCAAGCACAAACTGAAGTATATGTGTGGTGGGAGGTGTATTTATAGGCATTTGAGGTTTGGAAAACTTTGCCCCCTCCTGGTAGGAATGTATATCCCACACGTCACTAGCTCATGGACTCTTGCCATTTACATGAATGAAAAAGGATAAGCCCGCAGTGAGTATGGTCATATATATATATATATATATATATACATACATACATACATACACACACACACATACATACATACTGTCACGCCAGTTCGTTGCCAGGGGCTGTGTCGGGTTTGGATGCATGCGGCGTTGACGTCATCGCCGCACGCTCCTCTCTCTCAGATGCCAGTCCGGATTCCTCTGACGCGAATCCTGCGCGTATGTAAGTCGCTCAATAAAGATTTATCACTGCCCAAGTATAGGTGTTACTTTGTGTGCTCCTGGGTGTGATAGATCGTTACTCTGTATTGTCTTTATGTGTTTGAACCCTGCCTGTCTGACTACTCTGCCTGTTGCTGAACCCTGCCTGCCTGACCATTCTAGTGGTGTGCCCTTGGACTGCTTTACCATTGCCAAACCCTGCCTGCCTGCCTGACCATTCTAGTGGTTTGCCCTTTGACTGCTTTACTGTTGCCAAATCCTGCCTGTCTGACCATTCTAGTGATTTGCCTTGGATTGCTCTACCATTGCCGCTGGGGAATGTCCTGCCTGTGGTGAGTGCCGTCCTCTTCATCTTACTAACTTTCTCTGCTCTGGGATATTCCCTATCATTCCGTCTCGATGCCGGGATAAAAAGACTACTGGCCGAGTTCGGTCTGATAGAGGAGTATCCCATGAGCATTACAAATACAACACACAGAAAACCTGGCACTCGCCAGCAGTATAACAGTAATGTTTAAAATCAAAACTGGCGGAAGTCAGTTACATTTGGCACCAAAGGATCAAGCCCAGACCAAGTCAAGGTCACCCCCCTCCTGGAACCCCAAACCAGCACCCACACACAATGCATACTTTCAAGCAAACCAACTGGAAACCTCCCAGGGTGACACAGGCTTCTGTAATCTTCTCTATGTAAACACAAAACACAGAAATGGACGGCACTCACAGACTGGACTGGGCACACATCCTAAGCCACTGCAGTGTCTTAGGACGTGTGCCCAGCCCAGTCTGTGAGTGCGGCCCATTCCTGTGACTATATATATATATATATATACAGGCAGTGCAGAATTATTAGGCAAATTAGTATTTTGACCACATCATCCTCTTTATGCATGTTGTCTTACTCCAAGCTGTATAGGCTCGAAAGCCTACTACCAATTAAGCATATTAGGTGATGTGCATCTCTGTAATGAGAAGGGGTGTGGTCTAATGACATCAACACCCTATATCAGGTGTGCATAATTATTAGGCAACTTCCTTTCCTTTGGCAAAATGGGTCAAAAGAAGGACTTGACAGGCTCAGAAAAGTCAAAAATAGTGAGATATCTTGCAGAGGGATGCAGCACTCTTAAAATTGCAAAGCTTCTGAAGCGTGATCATCGAACAATCAAGCGTTTCATTCAAAATAGTCAACAGGGTCGCAAGAAGCGTGTGGAAAAACCAAGGCGCAAAATAACTGCCCATGAACTGAGAAAAGTCAAGCGTGCAGCTGCCAAGATGCCACTTGCCACCAGTTTGGCCATATTTCAGAGCTGCAACATCACTGGAGTGCCCAAAAGCACAAGGTCTGCAATACTCAGAGACATGGCCAAGGTAAGAAAGGCTGAAAGATGACCACCACTGAACAAGACACACAAGCTGAAACGTCAAGACTGGGCCAAGAAATATCTCAAGACTGATTTTTCTAAGGTTTTATGGACTGATGAAATGAGAGTGAGTCTTGATGGGCCAGATGGATGGGCCCATGGCTGGATTGGTAAAGGGCAGAGAGCTCCAGTCCGATTCAGACGCCAGCAAGGTGGAGGTGGAGTACTGGTTTGGGCTAGTATCATCAAAGATGAGCTTGTGGGGCCTTTTCGGGTTGAGGATGGAGTCAAGCTCAACTCCCAGTCCTACTGCCAGTTTCTGGAAGACACCTTCTTCAAGCAGTGGTGCAGGAAGAAGTCTGCATCCTTCAAGAAAAACATGATTTTCATGCAGGACAATGCTCCATCACACGCGTCCAAGTACTCCACAGCATGGCTGGCAAGAAAGGGTATAAAAGAAGAAAATCTAATGACATGGCCTCCTTGTTCACCTGATCTGAACCCCATTGAGAACCTGTGGTCCATCATCAAATGTGAGATTTACAAGGAGGGAAAACAGTACACCTCTCTGAACAGTGTCTGGGAGGCTGTGGTTGCTGCTGCACGCAATGTTGATGGTGAACAGATCAAAACACTGACAGAATCCATGGATGGCAGGCTTTTGAGTGTCCTTGCAAAGAAAGGTGGCTATATTGGTCACTGATTTGTTTTTGTTTTGTTTTTGAATGTCAGAAATGTATATTTGTGAATGTTGAGATGTTATATTGGTTTCACTGGTAAAAATAAATAATTGAAATGGGTATATATTTGTTTTTTGTTAAGTTGCCTAATAATTATGCACAGTAATAGTCACCTGCACACACAGATATCCCCCTAAAATAGCTATAACTAAAAACAAACTAAAAACTACTTCCAAAACTATTCAGCTTTGATATTAATGAGTTTTTTGGGTTCATTGAGAACATGATTGTTGTTCAATAATAAAATTAATCCTCAAAAATACAACTTGCCTAATAATTCTGCACTCCCTGTATATATATATATTTATAATACTGCCATATAGCATAAGCATCTGATGTTTGCTGGGTAGGCTACAGGGCTACATATATGCTAACACATGCCTGGCTGCTCAACTCCCAATCTGAGCAGCCAGGCATGTGAATAAATGAATGCCTGCAAACCCCAATGAACTGAAGAAACGTTGTAAAGAAGAAGAAAATTTCTCCACAGCAATGCGAGAGACTGATAAAGTCATATAGAAAACAATTACTTCAAGTTATTGCTGCTAAAGATCTTTATACAAGCTATTGAATTATAAGGTGTACTTAGTTTTTCACACATGGATTCTCCATTTTGGCTTTAATTTTGTTAAATAAATCATGACATGATGTAATTTCTCATGTGTTTTTGTTCATCTGAGGTTGTATTTACCTAATTTTAAGACCTGCTAAGGGCCAGATGATAGTTACTAAATCCTGAAATGTTCAGAAATCAATATTTGGTGGAATAACCCTGGATTTTTAATCACTGTTTTTATTTGTCTTGGCATGCTCTCAACCAGTGGGTGGTATATAACTGCAACATAAATAGAGAAGAGAGAATAAGTGAATAATGTCTGTTTCAAAGGAAGAAAATGTGGGTTGTATTAGTTAAATGGTGCATTGAGAGGCAAGTAGAATACCTACACCACTTCCTTGTCAGTTTCCAGACCTAGGGGTGTGACTGAAGTGGAGACCCCCATGTGACAATGCAGCAGGGGAGGCTGTGTCTGAAGGAGAGAGACAGATTTCTGTGATAGCCAGAAGGTTGAGGGAGTAGCTAATAAAGAGTTCATGAATAGAAACAAGCTTGTTGCAAACAGAGCAAGAGTTCCAGAGTGCACAAGAGAAGAGGGTGTTGACTTTAGAAATTTGAGTAAGGTTACCAGAGTTTTGATGTCTAGGTCTATGGGAACGTGTACATAGATGTGCAAGGCTAGAAAGTTGTGGGGGACCAGGATTAAGGAAATATCACCAGCAGCTAGTGTGAGCATAGAGAGAGAGTGACATAAAATGAGAAACAGATTTGCAGTATTAAGAGTATTTTTGTAATGAGGTGCAGGAATGAGAGAGTTAAAGAATATGTGAAGTTCATGAGAGCAAAAGTGAGGAGAGGGGTAAAATAGATAGGCAAATGAATGAATACAGTAGTTTGTTATAGAGACAAGAGGTAGCAAAAAGGAACATGACAATGTGGAGGATTTTACAAAAAAGGGAAACAGCCAAACACATAAAACACAGTATTACAACAGCACTTGCATAGTGTCTTGTTTGTTCACTCCTTGTTCAATTCTTGTATAATAGTTTTGCTTAATTCCTAATGATTCATGTGTCAAATGCTCACTTCAGAAAAGCAAGCATTTGATATTACAACAAAGCTACTGCCTCTCTATGATATCAACTTGATATGCTTCCTCATACAAGTGTTAGATGTATGGGCCAGGGCAGTCAGCTGAGTCCACTAAATTAGTTAATAACATGAGCAAAGATAGTCAAACAGGCCAATTGGGAAATACATTTTTTATTTCACGATTCCGATGGAGCATGTGATTTCAAACAACTTTCCAATTCACTTCTATTATCTAATTTGTTTTGTTCTTTTGATATCCTGTGTTGAAAGGGATACCATGTTATTGGTTCATTCCATGTTTTTAGCTATCTCCCAGTTGTGCATTGCTGCTTTTCAACAAAGGATACAAAGAGAACAAAACCAATTAGATAATAGAAGTGAATGGTAAAGTTGTTTGAAATTGTATTCTCTAACTGAATCAAAAAATAAAACATTTGGGTTTCATGTCCCTTTAAAATAAACAGACAACAGAATTTGGAGAAGTTTGAAGTTATGATATTAGTCAACTTAGTGAATTTAGAAGTTATAGCAAGAATTGACCAGGCTAGATCACAAAGCAAATGACAAGACATTAAAATAGCAAAGTAAATACAGGACAATTTAGCAAACTACAATCACATACCAAAAGTGAGTTACTCAAAGTGGGATAGCACCTGGAAACAGAGGGATTTGCAGTATGTTACAGCAGGGACTCAATCCACATACCTGAAAGCAAAACAGAGAGAGTAGGGTTAACTTGATGTAGTGTTCATTCGTTCAGCAGATGTCAGATAGGCAGGTCAATTGGCTTAACAAGCAGCAGTATGACGAATATTGAGTATAATTCTTGTATAATTCTTTTGCTTAATTCCTAATGCCTCACTTGTAAAATGCTCACTTCAGAAATGCGAGCATAGGATTATTTTTACTGGTTATTTGTAGAGCGCCAACAGATTCTGCAGCGCTATAAACATAGGCGGTATAAAAGGTAGTAATTTTAGGAATCAAATGGGTAAAGGGCCCTGCCTAGATATTACAATAATGTCAGTGCTACTATACATATATATGTATATATATATATATATATATATTTATATTGCTTTTTTGTAAAAGAAAAGGGGCCAGTACTCACAGTATTTACATGATGATTACAAATATTACCTTTTATGAGTTGGCAGAGGTGGGGGCAGGGTCGGCTCCAGGGGGGGGGCATTGGGGGGCAATGCCCACCCAAATTGAATGCTGTGCCCCCTCAAAAACTATTTATTTTAAAATGTTTTAAATTTTAATATTTATGTGTGAAAGCGTGACCTGACCTCTAAAAGTGTGCACACACAAGTTTATTAAAAGTGCAGGCAGGTGGCGCGAGGTGCGTTAAGTGGCGCGGTGGCGGCAGTAGGCATGTATGATGTCAGGCGGTTGATGCTTGTGATTTTTCATTTAAGACAGTGCTCCCTATCCCCTGCAATGGCGCCTTTGAATTATGCCCTGGCATGCTGGTTTGAAGCCCCTAAAATACCCTGAGTTCCACCATTTGCCCCCGCCGATCGCTGCCAGCCGCACCTAAAATTCAGTCTGGTGAAGCTGGTTCCTTTTAAGGTCATGCAGCTGTGAGCTATACGTGCCGGTGGAATTCCGTACGGCCAATGAGGAAGCAATCCGGCTACTGGATGGATGTTATCTCCAACACAGGGGGACTCCTAGTTGGAGCTTTATTTGGTTGCTCCAAAAATGGTGACACAGAGCGTAGCACACTGCACAAGCTGGGAGGTGAAGAGGCAGCGTTCTGTGTTGGCATGAGCAGAGTGTGTGTAGAATTTGGATGATGCCGGCAGGAGCTTATTTAGGTGCATCACACTATTGAGGTATAGTACACTGTAACTTGAGATATACGTTAGGAGCGTAGTGGATCTGACCCAGCAATAATCTGCAGCTATGAAGTTCTGCACTTTTCCCTTCTGTCTCCCATCCCTAATCTCTCGGTTGTTAGAGTGGCACTGGCAAGCATTATGATTATGTTGAAATGTGGTAGCGCTGCGCTCGCACTAGACGTTAAAGGGTGGCATTTTGTAAATTTGGTCAGTTGATTTTAACCCCCACACACATTCTTATACTTTTTAACTGCTCAGCTAATGTGTTACAGCAGATCGGAAGTGGTTGCAAAGGGAGGAGGGCTTGAGGCAGGCAAAAAAAAAAGTTTAATGAATGAGAAAGGAGTAGGTCTAATCCAGGGACAACTATTTGGAGATTTATTGTCATGGGGAAAGAGCAAAAAAAGCACAAGACTGTACATTCAGTACTGCAAAGATGATACTTATACTATTTTTTTTACCAAGTGACAATAAAAATCTTGCTATTAGCGTGCCCCCTTGTGGAAAAAAAATGCCCCACCATTTAATTTGTTCTGGAGCTGACCCTGGGGGGGGGGGGGGGGTTTACTCAGTACCAGTGAGTACACCCACAAAAAAGCCCTATATATTATACTGTATATATAGTATTATACTTTATTTATGAAGCACCAACATATTCTGCAAGGCTGTCCATGGGTACAATTGATATAAGTAAAACAATGATACAATACTTAGAGACAGGACAACATTTTACACATAAATACATGAGGAATTTAGGGCCCTATTCTTCTGGGAACTTATAATCTACAACGATAGGTGAGGACTGCAAGGGTGAGGATGATGTTAAAACAGACAAGCAATTATTAGGTAGATGGAATTAATTTGCTATACACATATATTAGAGGTTTCATAGGTTCTCATGTCAGCACTATTAAGTTACAATGTTTATTTTATATAAACATCTATTTTATGATTAATTAATTCAATTATCACTCCTGATGTTACTTTTAGGCACTGATATGTGGATACCTGGTAGCAATGACTGATGTGGAATCTACATATGCAGATTTCATAGCCTCAGGAAGGACAGGAAGAAGGAATGCAATTCATGATATACTTGTCACCTCTGCAAGCGGAAATGCCAGTGAATTAGCACAAAAGCTATCAGAGCTAGATATAAACAAGTCTGGTAAGTGACTATTATGTTAATGCTCTGCATAAAGAAATATTTTTTTACTTCACCCATCTATTTAACCCTCCATGATCACTGCAAAAAATAAAAATAAAGTTGTGTTTCCCCTGAAAGCATATCATGTGCATGTACAGCAAATGTGTTGTTTTTTCAAAGGTGTCATTAGTTTTTAGTTTACCCTTTCTGTTGCAAAAATTAAAATGATATTGAACAGGCAATTTATGCCACTACAATCAAAGTATTGTTTGAATCCTAAAGAAATTATATATAAATATATACAGGTGGCCCTCTAGCAGACTGAAATTGATCTGTGTACACAGAACAGACCTTAGCTATCGAGCAGCTTTCAAAGCAACAAGATCTAGCAGCCACTTCCCTATTACATTCCTGTCCAGCTGCTTGAGGTGAGGGTGCCTAACTGCTTAATCAGTCCAGATTAAATGCATAGAATAGGTGCAGACCCAATATTATCTAACATGCTAACAATGCAGAGAACTGATTGCAGAAAAATGCAAGTAAAAAAAGTTTTTGTTCATTAAACTTAGTTTGATGATACAGTCTGTTGTGTGATTATTTCATTAGGTTTATAATGCTGTTTAGCATTTAAAGTCTTTATTTCAAAGCTTTAAAAATAATGTATTAGGTGTTAATTATGTTAATTTTGGGAGGGGCCTGAAACCTAACTCCCTCACTTTCCATTGACTTACATTATAAACTGGGTTTCAATTTACAACGGTTTTGATTTACAACCATTCCTTCTGGAACCCCGGCGTAAACTGAGGGCTACCTGTGTGTATGTGTGTGTGTATATATATATATATATATATATATATATATATATATATATATATATATATACACACATACATACATACATACACATATATATATATATATATATATATATATACATATACACACACACACACATACATACACACACACACACACACATATACATACATTTACACACACATACAGGGCTCAAAATTTCAAATCCTAAGCTACTAGCCAAGCCAAAATGTTACTCATCTTTGCATATGTTAAGCCATTGTGAAACACCTTATTATTTAGTAATCTATACTATAATCGCATTTGTAACGCGTCCGTCGGTGTCGCCAGTTGCGCATGCATCTTCAAAGGAATGTTGGCTGTGCGAGACAGCCAAAAGAATCCACCTGGATGCAGCGTAGGCAAACCCGAAGCCTTTAAAAAAAACAACAAAAAAATATGCAACCGCCCGCACAAAATAACTAAAAAACATGTAGCTACCCACACGAAGCATAACAAACACCTAAACTGTCAACCCCCAACTTGCAAAACAATAAAGTAATTAACCCATAATCATCAAATAACATAATTAAAATATTAACCCCTTAGACCAAGATTACAATTTGTCTGTAAATAACTCGGTATCGCACTCTCCATAGTGCTGCCATTACAAGTTACTGAAAAACCTTCTTTTGTTGTGCGGTATGGTGCGTTAAGCTCCATACCGCACAAAACCCAAGGCCTGACTTGACGTGCTCGTGCACGTTTTCCCCCATTGACATCAATGGAGAGAAAGTGTTAGTTTTTTTTCTAACACCTGCCGTAATGCAATCCCCATTGATGTCTATGTAGAAAATAAAGTTACGTTAAAACCTAACACCCTAACATAAACCCCTAGTCTAAATACTGCTAAACCTATTAACTCCTAAACCACCGGCCCCCTACATCGCTACTACTATAATAAACCTATAAACTCCTAAACCGCCGGTACCCAACATCGCAACTACTATAATAAACTTATTAACCCCTAAACCGCTTGCCCCCCACATTGCAACTACTATACTAAACCTATTAACCCTTAAACTAACGGCCCCCACATTGCAACTACTATAATAAACCTATTAACCCCTAAACTGCCGGCCACCCAACATCGCAACACAATAAATTAAACTATTAACTCCTAAACTATTAACACCCCCCTAACTGTAAATTAAACTTACAATAACTACCTTTAAATAAAACAAAAAACTTACCTGTGAAAAAAATAAACCTAAGCTTTAACTATAAATTAACCTAACCTTACTATTTTAAAAAAAAAAATACGAAAAATAAAAAAGCTAATTTACAAAAGTAAAAAATTAAATTAAACCTAATCTAAAAGCCCTATAAAAACAACCCCCCTAATCTAACAATAAACTACCAATAGCCCTTAAAGGGGCCTTTTGTAGGGCATTGCCATAAGTTAAACAGCTATTTTACCTAAAAAAAAATAACAAAGTACCCCCTAAGTACCCCCATCCACCCAAGCCAACCCCCTAAAATAAAAAACCTAAGTCTAATAAAAACCTAAGCTACCCATTCCTCTAAAGATGATTTGAACAGCCAAAAGAATTTAAGCAGGTCTCATCCTATTGGCTGATTTGAATATTTCAGTCAATAGGAATGCAACGGTACCCCAATATAAAAGGGGTACCTTGCATTCAAGCTTCAGTGTGCGGCAAACGATCGCGTGAAGAGGAGGCTCTGCGCTGAATGGTAGTTTATTGTTAGATTAGGGGGTGTTTTTATTTTGGTGGGGCTTTTTTGTTTTTATAGGGCTATTACATTAGGTTTAATTTTTATTATTTTGGATAATTTTGTTTATTATTTTTTTGTATTTTTTTTTATATTTTATAATTTTCGTGTTTTTTGTTTTTAGTAATGTTAGATAATTAAAATTTTTCGTAATTTAGTGTGTTTTTGTAATTTAGGTTTTTTATTTTTATTTTTTTTAAATAGTAATGTTAGGTTCATGTATAGTTTAACCCCTTAAGGACTGGGCACTTTAGACAAAAACTTCCCCAAAAGACCAGAATATTTTTAGCATTTTTGCCATCACTACATTTAAACATATATAGAGCCTTTTTTATATATATATTTACCTCTCAAAACTATATATATATATTTTTTTAGTAGACAACCCAAAGTATTGATCTAGGCCCATTTTGGTATATTTAATGCCACCATTTCACCACCAAATGCGATCAAATAAAAAAAATCAGCTTGTGCAATCATGGAACAAATGAATGTAAATTCTTCTCTGGGATTCCCTTTGTTCAGAAATATGGCTTTGGCATTGCTTTTTGGTAATTAGAAGGCAGCTAAATGCCGTTGCGCACCACACTTGTATTATGCCCAGCAGTGAAGGGGTTAATTAGGTAGCTTGTAGGGTTAATTTTAGCTTTAGTGTAGAGATCAGCCTCCCACCTGACACATCCCACCCCCTGATCCCTCCCTGAACGCTTTTAAACAGCTCTTTTCCCTCCCTCAACCCACAATTGTCACCCCTATCTTAAGTACTGACAGAAAGTACTGACAAAAATGCTGCTTTTTATATATATATATATATATATATATATATATATATTTATTTAATTTTTTTAAATATTTTTTGCAGTGTAGGAACCTCCCTGATCCCCCCCAAAGAGCTCTCTAACCCTCCCCCCTCTATCTATTTGCCACCATCTTAGGTACTGGCATCTTTCTGCCAGTACCCAGTTTGCCTCAATGTATGCATTTAAAAAAACAAAAAAATTAACCATTTGTTCTGTAGTGTAGCTGTCCCCCTAATTACTTCCCCCCTCCCAGAGCCCGTTCCCACAATGGATCTCCCTTATTGCCCATCCTCCCTCCTTCCCCCTCACTTCCTGTCTTTTTTTTTCTCTATTCCCTGTAGCGTGGCCGAGCGGTCCCACCCACTCCCGCCCTCCCCCAGCGATGGGCCGCCCACCTGCCTCCCTCCTTACGCTCCCACCCACCAATGATCGGCACCACCACTGTCCGATGCAGAGAGGGTCACAGAGTGGCCCCCTCTGCATCGGTAACTCTACAAATTATTTCTGAAGTGCCTCACTGGTGGGGCATGCAGAAATAGTGCAATCTCACTATTTTGAGCAACATCACGGCAGAGGGAAGCCCAGGGTACGTCGCTGGTCCTTAAAGGGACACTGAACCCACATTTTTTCTTTTGTGATTCAGATAGAGTATGAAACTTTAAGCAACTTTCTAATTTACTCCTTTTATCAATTTTTCTTCATTCTCTTGGTATGTTTATTTAAAAAACAAGAATGTAAGTTTAGATGCCGGCCCATTTTTGGTAAACAACCTGGGTTGTCCTTGCTGATTGGACAGCACCAATAAATAAGCGCTGTCCATGGTGCTGAACCAAACATTTGCTGGCTCCTTAGCTTAGATGCCTTCTTTTTCAAATAATGATAGCAAGAGAACGAAGAAAAATTGATAATAGGAGTAAATTAGAAAGTTGCTTAAAATTGCATGCTCTACTTAATCACGAAAGAAAACATTTGGGTTCAGTATCCCTTTAAGGGCATTGTAAAGGGTACGATGCTGGTCGTTAAGGAGTTAATCTTAGGTTTTTTATTTCACAGGTAAGTTTTTATTTATTTTAAGGTAGTTATATTGTAATTGAAAGTTATGGGGGATTTAGGTTTAGAGGTTAATAGTTTAATTTAGTGTTTTGCGATGTGGGGGACCGGCGGTTTAGGGGTTAATAGGTTTATTATAGTAGTAGCAATGTGGGGGGCCGGCAGATTAGGGGTTAATGGGCTTATTATAGTAGTAGCAATGTGGGGGTTGGCGGTTTAGGGGTAAATACTTTATTTTAGTGTTGGCAATGTGGGCGGGCGGCAGATTAGGGGTTAATAGGTTTATTTAGTGTTGGCTATGTGGGTGGGCGGCATTAGGGGTTAATAAGGTTATTATACTATATGCGATGTGGGGGATGGCGGTTTAGGGGTTAATAGGTAGTTTATGGGTGTCAGTGTACTTTGTAACATTTTTGTTATGAGTTTTGCGAAACATTTTTGTTTTGCAAAATCCATAACTACTGGTCTCAGATAGCTGAATGGATTTTTGTTTTTAGTGTGCAATGGAGAGTTGCGTAAAGGCTAAAACGCTAGCGGTATAGATGTACCGCCGTGACTTGTAATACAGGAGAATTGCATATTTTGCGCACAATGGCCAATTTTTCAGCGGTATAGCCGTGCTGTAAGTAATTTTATTGCAATTATTAAAAATATATACATTTGTTGTCCATTTAGCAGTGTATAGATGTAGACTTAACATTCCCTCACTATCTTTCACTACTCGCCACAGTGCAATTTCTACTCGCCAATGGCCAGTGGAAATTTTGAGCCGTGTGTATGTACAGTATATATAAAACGTAGCAAAGATGTGCACTCTCACCTTGACAACATCTACCAGGGTGCTAGTAGATGATTATAAACAGCATGAAAGAAAACTTTCACTCGCTGGATTTTTTAAAACAGATTAAATCACAGTAAAATCCAGCGAGTGAAAGTTTCCTTTCATTATGTGTATATATATATATATATATATATATATATATATATATATAAATATATATATATGTACAATTACTTTGCCTGCAAATTTTAAACTGCAGTGCCTCGCCATTAACCCTTTCTTTTAAGTTTACGAACTGTACAGCTCCCCCCACACAATTTCTACTATGGCTGTATTTATATCTACCATTGATTTGGTAGAATGCAGAAGTGAACACTCAGCTGGAGCATGCCTAGAAGCAAATAAGCTGCTGTGAACTCAGTTGAAATACAATGCGTGTGTTTCTGATGCTAAACACTGATAAGGGGGTGGATTAGACTACTCCAGACTGCATGGCTATGTAACTCATTTTGCTTATTTTTGAAAATTATTTTAAAATACTTGCCAGCAATTTGTAAACAATTTTTTTATGCAAACTATTTTTACTTGATTAGCCTTAGGATATGCACAGATCTCAACATGTTTTATGGCACTTTAACTGAAAGCTTAATGGAGATTTTAATAGAATCAAAAATTAATTTCCGTATTTCAGGTAGTTACATTTGCACAATTTGTTTTATTTCAAATATTGTTTTAGTTTAAAAATAAAATAACATAAAATAAAACAGTATTTGCTACCTCAATTTCAGAAATAATTATAAATATTAATTTGCATTTAAAACAAAAAATGTATACATCTTATATTGCACCTTACTAGAAATATGTGTATATTAATTGAATAATTAATTAGATGAAAACAAGCATAGGGTATAGCATCTGATGCCGCCACCATCCGACCCGCGACCTCCATGCAATGAGTTACGGAAGGACGAAGAGAGGATTGATGTTGACCACAAGCTAATTTAAGTGTGATCTTGCGCTGTTGAGTAAGAAAAATCCAAGAAACTCCCTCTTGTCTGAGGAACAAGAAAACTCTTTTCCAGATTTACTTTCCAGCCATGACTCCGAAGATACCATAGTAACCTCTCCGTGTCAGAGACCGCTAACTGAAAAGATGGGGCTTGAACCAAGATGTCATCCAAATATGGGGCCATAACAATGCCCTGCAGTCTGACAACTGCCAATAGAGCTCCCAGAACCTTCATGAAAACCCTTGAAGCCGTTGCCAGACCGAAGGGAAGGACTGTAAACTGGAAGTGTTTGTCCAGAAAAGCGAATCTGAGAAACTTATGGTGATCCTGGTGAATAGGAATGTGAAGATCCTTTAAATCCAGCGTGGTCATAAATTGTCCCTAGAGTACAAGCGGAAGAATCCATATGATCGTCTCTATCTTGAATGGGGGCACTCTCAGAAATGTATTTATATTCTTCAAATCTAAAATAGGGCAAAAGATTCCTTCCTTCTTTGGAACTACAAAAAGGTTTTAATAAAACTCTCTGCCTCTTTCTTCCGACGGAACTGGAATTATAACCCACATTTGTTAAAGATCTAACATGCATTGGAAAAAGGCCACTTTCTTTTATTGTTTCTTTGAAATGCTGGACAACAGAGGACGAGACCAAAAACCTATCCTGTAACTCTTGGAGATAATATACAGAACCCAAGGGTCCTGAACAGAGTGGGCTTATCCTCAAAAGGTTTGGATTCCGACACTTCCAAAGTACATAGGACCTTTTTGAGTAGGTATCTATAATGTTCAATCTTAAATCTAAAGGTAAAATCCTCATCATCCTTTCAGTCTCCAAATGAGAATCCGAGGAGGATGGTTCACCTACAGAAGTAAATGAGGATAAACCATCGCCAGAGGCTTGGAAAAGATTAGCATTGGAGGGTCTGATAGAATCCCCATATTTAAGTTCAGACAATGTTTAATCTTTCTTTTACGTTTGCCAGATGACGGCAAAGCTCCTAAACACAGCTGAAACCACAGTTGAGCAGCAAAGTCAGATGGTAAAAGAGAGGAGTTAGTCTGAGGGACCATAGCCCTTTCGTTAGAACTATCAATAGGAGAGTTCACAGCAGAAGGCTGACTGCTAGATTTGACTCCCTGTGCCTTAGGAATCTGAGTTGGGCACAAGGGGAGAATTATGAATGTCTGTGCTCTCAGAATGAGACTAGTGCGTATTACAGAGCTGCACTGGAGGGCACACAGTATGTAATTTAAAGAGCAAACATTTATTATTGTCAATAAAAACTACAGGAATCTCCTCACTGAGAGAACTAGAAGCATCCCAATATGTTTCATGATCCCCAAACTCACTCACTCTTGATACCCTAAAGAATGTATATATCTACGAAATAAATGTAAAACAAATAGTTGTAACATTATAGATAACACTATGCATTCATTTGTTCACAGTGGGGAACAATCTACCTTCCGCTAGTGAAACTGCTTAACGGGACAGTAAAGTCAAAAATAAACTTTAATGATTCAGATAGAGAATGCAATTTTAAACAATTAGGTAGGCTCATAAAAGCTCAGGTGTGTGTAAGGCTTTAATACTTTATGGCAGCAGTGTTTTTCAACATTATTTGTATCTTTGTTATACAATGTTGCAAAACACTGCTGCCATAGAGTACTAAAGACATGTGCACACTCCTGAGCTCTTATGAGCCTACCTAGTTTTACTCTTCAATAAAAGATACTGTGAGAACAAAGCAAATTTGATAACAGAAGTAAATCGGAAAGTAGTTTAAAAGTGCATGCTCTATCTGAATCATTAAAGTTTAAATTTGACTACTAGAATTCTCCCATCTTGAGAGCTCCGGTAGGCTTACTCCCTTCTGACGGCTGAAGGAAAAGGGGGCAGAGCGAGCGCCAGGAAGAAATGTCCTGCAGCAGGAAAACTTTAACCTTCTAACCGCCGCAGGACATAATAACAATGGCACTCACTATCATCATATACCTTAGAAAGGCAACTTGCCTGCATCAGTGCACCGGATCCCTTTGAAATCAAGTAGCTGAAAACACGTAAAAGCAGATTTATGCAATATTCATATTTAATAAAGAGTTTCAATGTGTATTTACTGTAAATATTTGACATTCCAATGTTCTTAACATAAGGAAATATGTTCTAAGTATTTCTAAATAGAGATTCCTATATATATCTATACCTATATAGAGAGACAACCATTTCCAGTCTATTTGCCTGCATTTCAAGTTTTCCACTCTAATGAAAAAAATCAAAACAGTTTTAGTCACACTTATTTAAGAAAAAAACCATACATAACTATCTGGTCAATATCCTGATTGTAGCTTCTTCAAATGCTCTCACGTGGAAACATGAATAATTTCACATTGCAGAAAAAAATAAAAACCTTATGTAATCATCACATACAATTAAATAAATTATTAACCAATAGCCTACAATCTAATGCAGCAGGAAAAAGTAAATAATCCTGTAGACACTTTTTGATTATGTCAGATGTCAAGAAAATACACTTGCATTGGCACTTTACACTGCTAATATATTTATAATTAGCATCCCTGAAACTTACTTCACTAACACTGAATATACTAATTCAGATTACATTTACATATTTTAAGTTTGTGAAATATATTTATAAGTTGTAACTCAAGATTAGTTTTGTCCATTTGCTTTACTAAGTAATAACTATATATTGCAACTGGGTTAAATCCCTTCAGGACGGACACATCTGTCCAAGTTCGAATTGTAAACAAAAAAGGAAAAAGGAAGCACATTATTGTCACTGTAATCATGTGCTTTAAAAACAACAATTAGGTCCTATGGGACTGCCTGCTTTGCTAGGCAAGTCCCACACCAGGATCAGTTGGCGTTTGTGCACAGCAGTGCAGGCTCCTCCAAATGTGCACACCCGCATGTGAACCCCCAGTCAAAAGAAGAAGAAAAAAAAAATTCTGAAGAAAATATAATTTTTCCAATAGCCCCCCTAATGGAAAAATAATATTTAATTTATACCCCAAAAAAATTGAAAGCAAAACTGTTTTTTGTTGTAAAATATATATATATATATATATATATATATATATATATATATATATATATTTCCCCCCCACTGTTTACATTATAGCTATGTTAGGGTTTATATTTATTTTACAGTTAAATTGTTAATTATTTTAACTAGGTATAATAGCTATTAAATAGTTATTACCTATTTAATAGCTACCTAGTTAAAATAATTACCCAATTACCTGTAAAATAAATCCTAACCTAAGTTACAAATACACCTATACTATCAATAAATTAAATAAACTACAAATATTTATCTAAAAATACAATTAAATAAACTAAACTAAATTACAAAAAAAAACAAACACTAAATTACAAAAAATAAAAAAAAGATTACAAGATTTTTAAGCTAATTACATCTATTCTAAGCCCCCTAATAAAATAATAAAGCCCCCCAAAATAAAAAAATTCCCTACCCTATTCTAAATTAAAAAAAGTTCAAAGCTCTTTTACCTTACCAGCCCTTAAAAGGGCCTTTTGTGGGGGCATGCCCCAAAGAAAACTGCTCTTTTGCCTGAAAAAAAAAAACACAATGCCACCCCCAACATTACAACCCACCACCCACATACCCCTAATCTAACCCAAACCCCCCTTAAATAAACCTAACACTACCCCCCTGAAGATCTCCCTACCTTGTATTCACCCAGCCGGGCCGAACTCCTCATCCGATCCAGGCGATGTGTTCCAGCAAGCGGCAGTGAAGTCTTCTTCCATCCGGGCGATGTCTTGAAGCAAGCGGCAGAGAGTCTTCTTCCATTGGCGATGTCTTCAAGCAAATCGGCATCTTCAATCTTCTTCCTTCGCTCCTCCGCCGCGGAGCATCCTTCCGGCACGACGACTTCCCGACGAATGAGGTTCCTTTAAATGACGTCATCCAAGATGGCGTCCGTCGAATTCCGATTGGCTGATAGGATTCTATCAGCCAATCGGAATTAAGGTAGAAAAATCTGATTGGCTGATTGAATCAGCCAATCAGATTCAAGTTCAATCCGATTGGCTGATTTTTTTTTGCAGGCAAAAGAGCAGTTTTCTTTGGGGCATGCCCCCACAAAAGGCCCTTTTAAGGGCTGGTAAGGTAAAAGAGCTTTGAACTTTTTTTAATTTAGAATAGGGTAGGGAATTTTTTTATTTTGGGGGGCTTTATTATTTTATCAGGGGGCTTCGAATAGGTGTAATTAGCTTAAAAATCTTGTAATCTTTTTTTTATATTTTGTAATTTAGTGTTTGTTTTTTTTGTAATTTAGTTTAGTTTATATAATTGTATTTTTAGATAGATATTTGTAGTTTATTTAATTTATTGATAGTGTAGGTGTATTTGTAACTTAGGTTAGGATTTATTTTACAGGTAATTGGGTAATTATTTTAACTAGGTAGCTATTAAATAGTTCATAACTATTTAATAGCTATTATACCTAGTTAAAATAATTAACAATTTACCTGTAAAATAAATATAAACCCTAACATAGCTATAATGTAATTATTAATTATATTGTAGCTATCTTAGGGTTTATTTTATAGGTAAGTATTTAGATTTAAATAGGAATATTTTAGTTTATAATATGAATTAGATTTATTTAATAAGAATTTAGTTAGGGGTGTTAGGGTTAGATAGAGTTAATATAGTTAATATAAATACTATAGTAACTATATTAACTGTATTAACCCTAATATAATTAGGGTTAATATAGTTAATATATATAATGTAATAACTATATTAACTATAATATACTTAGGGTTAATATAGATAATATAGCTGGCGGCGGGGTAGGTAGATTAAATTAGGGGTTAATAATTTTAATATAGATGGCGGCGGTGTAAGGGGTTCACATTAGGGGATAGATCAGTTAGATGGTGGCGGTTTTAGGGGCTCACAGTAGGGGGTTAGTTTATGTAGATGGCGGCGGTTTAGGGGTTAAATACTTTATTAGGGATTGCGTCGGGGGATCGCGGTTGACAGGGAGATAGACATTGCGCATGCGTTAGGTGTTAGGTTTATTTTAGAAGATCGCGGTTGACAGGGAGATAGACATTGCGCATGCGTTAGGTGTTAGGTTTATTTTAGCAGCCAGTTTAGGGAGTTACGGGGCTCCAATAGTCAGCGTAAGGCTTCTTACGGCTGCTTTTTGTGGCGAGGTGAAAATGGAGTAAGATTTCTCCATTTTCGCCAAGTAAGTCCTTACGCTGTATATTGGATACCAAATTGCGCGGGTTTGGTATACCTGCCTATGGCCCAAAAAACTACGGTCGACGGCAGAAATATACGCGCGTAACTTCTAGGTTACGCCGTATATAGGATACCAAACCCGCGCAAATATTGGCGTCGACGACTTTTGCGGGCGACGATTTTTATCGGATCGACCCCCTAAATGTCAAGAAAAACCTGCTAGCTCAACATTTTTATTTTAAGGTAACAATTTTCTATCAGGTAAGTTGAAGAGACCTCAATTGTAGTTTCTGACAATGGAAATAAAAAGTAGTGAAACTTATATAACAAGGCAATGAAGAAAAGATTCAACAAGGAAATAGAATATACTGTATGAGAGGTAAAAAATAATAGATAAGATAAAGTGACAGCATAGTTGTTATATAGGCAAAAAAATAAAGAAGGATCAAACTGAAAATATAGAGTAAGCAAAACTACATGAGACGAGCATTTGTAGGTTAAATAATAAAAGACCATTGTCTTTTATTTTTAAATTCTTTAGTGGTTAAAATGTAACACATGTCACACTGGTATTGTCATTTTACTCCATAAATTAATAGGAAAGATAACTGATAAGTGATCTGACTTTTAAATTGAACAAATATCATTACCCACTGTCAACAACCATTGTGGCTTATAGGTGCCTATCTATTACTTTTAATGACTATGATTATTCAGTAGGGTTTTTTTTTATGTCTTAGGGTGAGAGGAGTTTTTTTTATTACAAAAAATCATGGGGTTAGCTTGAATTTCCATGAAGAAAATTTGGATGTGCATAACAAATGTAGTGGCTAATAGGTTAAATATAAGGCTATTGCACAATCCAGTTGCAAAAACAAATTAAACCATTTAAAGGTACAGTATACACCAATTTTCATACAACTGCATGTAATAGACACTACTATAAGGAATAATATGCACATATACTGATATAAAAATCCAGCATAAAACCATTTAAAAACATACTTAGAAGCTCCCAGTTTAGCTCTGTTGAAAAGGTTACTGGAACACCCACTGGAAGTGGGAAATAAAAGACACTCACCCTCCCCCATCCTCTGCATATGAAAAGACTCTTTACACAAACAGGAGCAAGATGGAGAAGGAATACATCAGTATTCTCCTAAAACGTCGGGGCTTGGTTAGGAGTCTGAAAATCAGAGCAAAGTTATTTAAAAATAAGCAAAACGATATTTAAAAAAAAAAAAAAACATGTATGGGCTATATAAATAGATCATCTACAAAACATTTATGCAAAGAAAAATCTAGTGTATAATGTCACTTTAAGCAGCTGCATCATAATCCACTCACTATTCAGTGCAGTGCACTATTTGCATGTCATTAAACAATAATGTTTCCTTGCAGCTGGTCACAATGACCGTTCAGATAAGGAACTTATGGTCCAAATGCTGTAAGTAACAAGGATGACAATGTGGTGGATCACTTATGTTTTACATAGAAGAACAAATCAGGGCAAGTATAATGATAGACAACAGATTATTTTGAAAAAAGGTTGTTTGCGTTATGGTTGCTAGTATTTACTTCAGAGTATGTTTCATTTGCTATAAGTCAAGACCTTAAAGAGACAGAACACATACAAAGTAATGTTATATAATTCTGCACATAACATTATCTTAGCGGCAGCGTTATAAAACTAAAGCATTTCCTGATTTTTTATTTCAAAGTTGGACTCCGCTCAAGGTTCTACTGAGCGAGTCTTGTTGTTCAAAAGCTATCTTGCTCACGTTGAAAAAACATAATTTATGCTTACCTGATAAATTTATTTCTCTTGTAGTGTATCCAGTCCACGGATCATCCATTACTTATGGGATATATTCTCCTTCCCAACAGGAAGTTGCAAGAGTCCACCCACAGCAAAGCTGCTATATAGCTCCTCCACTAACTGCCATTACCAGTCATTCGACCGAAAACATGCAGAGAAAGGAAAACCATAGGGTGCAGTGGTGACTGTAGTTTAATGGAAAAATTACCTGCCTTAAAGTGACAGGGCGGGCCGTGGACTGGATACACTACAAGAGAAATAAATTTATCAGGTAAGCATAAATTATGTTTTCTCTTGTTAAGTGTATCCAGTCCACGGATCATCCATTACTTATGGGATACCAATACCAAAGCTAAAGTACACGGATGATGGGAGGGACAAGGCAGGTACTTAAACGGAAGTTACCACTGCCTGTAAAAAACCCTTTCTCCCAAAAATAGCCTCCGAAGAAGCAAGGTATCAAATTTGTTAAATTTGAAAAAGTATGAAACGCAGACCAAGACTCCGTCTTGTAATCTGTTCAACAGAAGCCACATTTAAAAAAGGCCCAAGTGAAAACCACAGCTCTAGTAGAATGAGCTGTAATCCCTTCAGGAGGCTGCTGTCCAGCAGTCTCATAAGCTAAATGAATTATGCTTTTTAACCAAAAAGACAGAGAGGTTGCTGAAGTCCTTTGACCTCTCCTCTGTCCAGAATAGACAACAAACAAGGTGAATGTTTGATGAAAATCTGTAGTAGCTTGTAAGTAAAACTTTAAAACACGAACCACGTCCAAATTGTGTAATAGACGTTCCTTCTTTGAAGAAGGATTAGGATACAAGAATGGAACAACAATCTCTTGAGTGATATTCTTGTTAGATACCACCTTAGGTAAAAACCCAGGTTGGTACACAGGACTACCTTATCCGTACGGAGAACCAGATAAGGAGAATCACATTGCAACGCAGATAACTCGGAGACTCTATGAGCCGAGGAAATAGCTACCAAAAAGGAACTTTCCAAGATAGAAGTTTGATATCTATGGAATGAAAAGGTTCAAATGGAACTCCTTGAAGAACCTTAAGAACCAGCTTTAAGCTCCATGGCGGAGCAACATTTTTAACCACAGGCTTGGTTCTAACCAAAGCCTGACCAAATGCCTGAACGTCTAGAATACCTGCCAGACGCTTGTGCAAAAGAATAGACAGAGTAGAAATCTGTCCTTTTAAAGAACTAGCTGACAACCCTTTTCTCAAAATCATCTTGGAGAAAAGATAATATCCTGGGAATCCAGACTTTACTCCATGAGTAACCCTCGGATTCATAACAATAAGATATTTACACCATATCTTATGTTAAATTTTCCTAGAGACAGGCTTTTATGCCTGTATTAAGGTATCAATTACTGACTCGGAGAAGCCATGCTTTGATAACATCAAGCGTTCTGTCTCCAGGCAGTCCATCTCAGATTAGTTATATTTAGATGGTTGAAAAGACCCTGAGGTAGAGGGTCCTGTCTCAGAAGCAGAGACCGTGGTGGAAAGGATGACATGTCCACCAGATCTGCATACCAGGTCCTGCGTGGCCACGCAGGCGCTGTCAAAAGCACCAAAGCATTCTCCTGCTTGATCTTGTGCAAACCCCTCCGGAGGGAATTCCCACTCCCCCGGATGAAAAGTCTGACGACTTAGAAAATCTGCCTCCCAGTTCTCAACACCTGGGATAGGGATAGCTTTTAGACAAGAGTGAGTCTCTGTCCAGTGAATTATTTTAAGACTTCTAACATTGCTAGAACTTCTGTTCCCCCTTGATGGTTGATGTAAGCCACAGTCGTGATATTGTCCGACTGAAATATGATGTACCTCAGAGTTGCTAACTGAGGCCAAGTCTGAAGAGCATGGAATATCGCTCCCAGTTCCAGAATATTCATTAGAAGGAGGGTCTCCTCCTGAGTCCACTATCCCTGAGCCTTCAGGGAGTTCCAGACTGTATCCCAACCTAAAAGGCTGGCATCTGTTGTAACAATTGTCCCATCTGACCTGCGGAAGGTCATACCCTTGGACAGATGGACCCGAGATAGTCACCAGAGAAGAGAATCTCTGGTTTCTTGGTCCGGATTTAACAGGAGAACAAATCTGTGTAATCCCCGTTCCTCTGGCTGAGCATGCATAGTTGCAGTGGTCTGAAATGTAGGCGTGCAAACGGTACTATGTCCCTTGCCGCTACCATTAAGCCGATTACATTCATGTACTGAGCCACCAAAGGGCGCGGATGGAATGAAGAACACGGCAGAAATTTAGAAACTTTGACAACCTGGACTCCGTCAGGTAAATTTTAATTTCTACAAAATCTATCAGAATCCCTAGGAGGGAAACCCTTGATATTGGGGATAGAGAACTCTTTCCTTGTTCACTTTCCACCCATGCGATCTCAGAAATGCCAGTACTACGTCCGTATGAGACTTGGCAACTTGGATGTTTGACGCCTGTATCAGGATGTCGTCTAAATAAGGGGCCACTTCTATGCCCCGCGGCTTAAGGACCGCCAAAGTGACCCCAGAACCTCCATAAAGATTCTAGGGGCTGTAGTTAACCCAAAGGAAAGAGCTACAAACTGGTAATGCCTGTCTAGAAAGGCAAACCTGAAAAACCGATGGTGATCTTTATGCATCGTAATGTGAGGATAAGCATCCTTCAAATCCATTGTAGTCCTCTATTGACTCTCCTGGATCATAGTTAAGATGGTACGAATAGTTTCCATCTTAAATGATAGAATTCTAAAGAATTTGTTTAAGATCTTTTAGATCCAAAATAGGTCTGAAGGTTTCCTTTCCTTGGGAACCACAAACCGATTTGAGGAAAACTGTGTCCCTGTTCCTCTATTGGAACTGAATGGGTCACGTACACAATGCAAGAATGTCTCTTTCTTTATCTGGTTTGCAGATAAATGTGAAAGGCAAAAACTCCCCTTTTTTGGGGGGGAAAGCTTTGAAATCCAGAAGATATCTCTGGGGTATAATTTCCAATGCCCAGGGATCCTGGGCATCTCTTGCCCACGCCTGGGCGAAGAATGAAGTCTGCCCCCTATAGGATCCGTTACCAGATAGGGGTCCGTTCCTCATGCTGTTTTAGAGGCAGCAGCAGGCTCCTTGACCTGCTTATCTTTGTTCCAGGTCCGGTTGTCTCCAGACCGCCTTGGACTGAGCAAAAGTTCCCTCTTATTTTGCCTTAGAGGAAGTTGATGCCACACCTGCCTTGAATTTTCGAAAGGCACGAAAATTAGGCCTTTTTTGTCCCTTGATTTGGACCTGTCCTGAGGAAGGGCATGATCTTTTCCTCCAGTGATATAAGTAATAATCTCCTTCAAACTAGGCCTGAATAGGGTCTGCCCCTTGAAGGGAAGTTAAGTAGCTTATTTATTAAAGTCACGACAGCTGACCATGATATAAGCCATAGCGCTCTGCGCGCCAGTATAGTAAAAAACAGAATTCTTAGCCGTTAGTCTAGTCAAAGGAACAAAGGCATCAGAAAACAAAGGAATTGGCTAGCTTAAGTGCTCTAAGCTTGTCAAATATATTCATCCAATGGAGCCTGTAAAGCCTCATCAAGAGACTCAAACCAGAACGCCGCAGCAGCAGTGACAGGAGCAATGCGTGCAAGGGGCTGCAGGATAAAATCTTGTTGAATAAACATTTTTTATCCATTGGATCTAAAAAAGCACAACAGTCCTCGCCAGAGGTAGTGGTACGCTTAGCTAGAGTAGAAACTCTTCTCTCCACCTTAGGAACTGTCTGCCATAAGTCCCGTGTGGTGGCAACTATTAGAAAACATTCTTCTAAAAAATAGGAGGGGAAGAGAACGGCACACCTGGTCTATCCCATTCCTTATGAAAAATTTTAGTAAACCTCTTTAGGTATTGGAAAAACATAAGTACACACCGGCACTGCATATTATTTATCCAGTCTACACAATTTCTCTGGCACTGCGATTGTACACATTCATTCAGAGCAGCTAAAGCCTCCCTGAGCAACAAGTGGAGGTTCTCAAGCATAAATTTTAAATGTAGAAATATCAGAATCAGGTTAAATCATCTTCCCTGAGTCACAAATATCACCCACAGACTAAGCATATTGTGAGGTAGTATCAGACATGGTTCTTAAAGTGTCTGTATGCTCTGTATCTACCCCCAGAGCTGTTTTGCTTTCCTTTAATTTCAGGTAGTCTGACTAATACTGCTGCCAGTGTATTATACACAACCTTTGCCATGTCTTGTAAAATAAACGCTATGGGCGCCATTGATATACTTGGCGCCATTTGAGCGTGAGTCCCTGGAGCGGGAGTCAAAGGGTCTGACACGTGGGGAGAGTTAGTCGGCATAACTTCCCCCTCGACAGAATCCTCTGGTAAAATAAACGCTATGGGTGCCCTTGATGTACTTGGCGCCATTTGAGCGTGAGTCCCTAAAGCGGGAGTCAAAGGGTCTGACAAGTGGGGAGAGTTAGTCGGCATAACTTCCCCCTCGACAGAATCCTCTGGTGATAATGTTTTTAAATACAAAAAATGATCTTTATTGTTTAACATGAAATCAGTACATCTGGTACACATTCTAAAATGGGGTTCCACCATGGCTTTAAACATAATAAACACAGAGCCTCCTCTATGTTAGACATGTTAGAACTAATAAAGAGACTAGTAAGCTTGGAAAACACTTTAAATCAAGTTAACAAGCAAATATAACAAACGTTACTGTGCCTTTAAGAGAAACAAATTTTGTCAAAATTTGAAAAACAGTGAAAAAAGGCAGTAAATCAAACGAAATTTTTACAGTACATGTAATAAGTTAACAGAGCATTGCACCCACTTGCAAATGGATGATTAACCCCTTAATGCAAAAAACAGATAAAAAAAAAAAAAAAACGACATTTTTTTAAACAGACACAACAAAACTGCCACAGCTGAGCTGTGGATTACCTTCCCTATAACTGTTTCTATGCAAAATTTAAGCCAGCCATGTGGAAAAATTAGGCCCCAATAAGTTTTATCACCAAACATATGTTAAAAAAACGATTAAACATGCCAGCAAACGTTTTAAAACACATTCTTATAAGAGTATGTATGTCTATTAATAAGCCTGATCCAGTCGCTATCACTGCATTTAAGGCTTTACTTACATTACTTCGGTATCAGCAGTATTTTCTTAGTCAATTCCATTCCTTAGAAAAATATATTACTGCACATACCTTAGCATATATCTCTATCAATCAGCCTGGTACCAGTCGCTTTCACTGCATTTAAAGGCTGTACTTACATTACTTCGGTATCAGCAGTATTTTCTTAGTCAATTCCATTCCTTAGAAAAATATTTTACTGCACATACCTTATTTGCAGGAAAACCTGCACGCCATTCCCCCTCTGAAGTACCTTACTCCTCAAAATGTGTGAGAACAGCAACTGGATCTTAGTTACGTCTGCTAAGATCATAGAAAAAACGCAGGCAGATTCTTCTTCCAAATACTGCCTGAGGTAAACAGCACACTCCGGTGCCATTTAAAAATAACAAACTTTTGATTGAAGAAATAAACTAAGTATAAAAAACCACAGACTCTCACGACCTCCTATCTATGTTGAGACTTGCAAGAGAATGACTGGTAATGGCAGTTAGGGGAGGAGCTATATAGCAGCTTTGCTGTGGGTGGACTCTTGCAACTTCCTGTTGGGAAGGAAAATATATCCCATAAGTAATGGATGATCCGTGGACTGGATACACTTAACAAGAGAAAACACTTTGAAATGGCCACAGGAGACATTCTGGAGGTCTATTAACATACATGGTATTAATTAATTAAAGCTCCATTCATCCCTATTGGAGAGGCTGTATACAGTGAATAGAGCACACATTTACATATCTTATAGCTACATATACTGTACATATGTATATGTGTTGACAACATGAATATCCTAAACAGCTTGTAAACTGGAACAATGATTTATGAATGCGAGTTCATTAATGTAGGCACAGGCACTTTGAAAGGCACTCTTGAGAACAAGCTTTGACGAATGTGCATGGAGGCGTCTCCTATAAAAACCCGGTCATGAAGGCACAATCTCATTTAAGGGCCTCATAGACAGATACAATGTAGCAAGGCAGTGGGTTCATAATTTACAGTTTAAGTAATGTTAACATCCTGTATAAGAAAATATTATAAGTCCTTTTCATAGAACCTTATAGTCGACATTTTGTTTTGCGTTCACACCAAAATGGAAATGGTGCTTTAACAAACAACAGTTTTAAATATTGGGGGAAAAAAATACTTGCAAAAGTTGAAAAGTGTCCACATAGGGATTGAAAAACAGTGCACAGTCTGCTCATCCTGACAACCTAAAAGATGCATTCAGATGGTTTAGTAGTGGTGCGGATGGATTAGATTCCTATGAAAGTTACGATTAAGCATTCCTCTTTAAAAACACAATTTTAATAATGTCAGTACTGTTCATTACAATCGCAACAGTGTGAGTAAGACTTTAAATCAAATAGTAAAAATTAAAACACACCATTTGTAGAAGGTATCCTGCAGTGACTATAGATGCATGCCTATCATGACAAGATACCTATGGCATTCATATGGTTAAAGAGTAGTGCTGTCATCTAGTGCTCTTGCAAATGGAAAACATCCTTGCAAAACTGCTGCCATATAGTGCTTCAGAAATAGGCTGGCTCCTAAGCATATGTCCCTGCTTTTCAATAAAATATACCAAGAGAATGAAGAAAAATTGGTAACAGAAGTAAATTAGAAAGTTGTTTAAAATTGCATGGTCTATCTCAATCGGGAAAGAAAAATGTGGGGTTTCATATCCCTTTAAGTGATGTGAATGGGCTAGTGTACGAGTTTCAGGAGACCTCCCAGTTTCTATTTCTAAAACAGACAAAATGTCATTTTCGGGAGCTTTTCTGTTGAAAAAAAAATCTTTTTTTTTTTAAAAATAAACAAACCGATATAGCAGTGTGATCACTCAAGAAATGTGGCAAAAAGCCTTTTTGGGAGAAAACCTCTGATAGATTGTAATCAAAGCCATAGTTTACTTGAAAACAAAAATATGATACATATTACCTCAAGCATAACACATTTGGAAAATATGAGATGGGGGAAAAAGGTTTAAGCAGGTTGTAAAGACATACTAACAAAAATAAACAGAGGTGAGTTTTAAAGTCCAAATATAATATAACAATAGATTAAAATGGGCATAGTATTCTGACTCAGATAGTTGTAATAATGATCTATCCCTTGCTTAGACCTCTATGCCTGGCCTGTATAAGAAGTTACAATCACTGCAGACAATCCTTGTCAGATAGCTGAACTCACCAATACCTTGTCCATCCACAAAGTTGCTTTATTCTGAATATCAGGTTACAGCAGATAATAAAATACAGCAGATGAATGATTACAATATTTAAGCGGTCAAAAGTTGATACTGATCGTAGCTTGCAATGTAATTAACATGAGTGCTTGTTACATGAGGCCTGTTAGCTGCAGCCATGACACAGGAAAACATCATCAAACTACAAGGGCGGAGCAATACACAAAAAGGAAATGCATAAAAGGTCAGAGGTAAGATACTGTAGAAAACAGGAGCATTACCAAAAAGGGTCACTAGATGGCAGTACGGAACATAGGGAAGCCTTGAGAAAAATTACATAAAAATATATCATTTCTTAACTATAACAACATGAACATTAACAGAGGCTATGTAATATTCTATGCCCATTGAGGCAGCACACTCCCCGTCTGGCATAGTAAATGTCACTATATAAATCATAACGGAAGTTATGCATAACAATGTAATTTGCGGAGATATCTTGAAGACCTGAAAGATATAAGGAGAACATACATATAATGCAAGAACAACTATAATATAAGACTTAAGTTGTGTCAATTAAAGTTCAAGATACTTCCATCTTGAAGTCACAGGAAGAATCTGACAGCATGCATAAGTAGGCTCAGTCTCCAAAGGGCAAGAGCAAGATAAGTTCCAAGATCGGTCTGATGAAAGTTATTATAGTCCCTTGTCTTGCAACTTTCACTTCCACCTTACGCAACTTTCCATCATCACTAGGAATGCTCTTTACAATCAGTCCCATGGGCCATTCGATTCTTTCAGCTTGCTGGTCCTTGAGGAGAACAAGATCTCCAACCTTGATGTTAGGGATAAGAAGTTGCCATTTCCTGCGTCCTTGCAGAGTAGAGAGATACTCCATCTTCCAACGATTCCAGAAGCAGTTGGCAAGGTGTTGTACTCGCTTCCACTGATTGTAGCACAGATTTCCTGTTTTAAAGTCTCCAGGGGGAACAAGAACAGACCCAAGCTTCTGGGTAAGAAGGGTTGCTGGAGAGAGGAGAGTTGGGGCCTGTGGATCTACAGACACTGGAACAAGTGGTCTTGAATTGATTATGGCAGATGCTTCTGCCAGGAAGGTGGTTAGAATCTCATGGGTGAGTCTTGTGGATTTCAAGTCCATAAGCATGGAGTCCAGTATTTTACGTGTGATACCTATCATTCTCTCCCAAGAGCCACCCATATGGGAAGAATGAGGAGGATTGAAAATCCATGTACAGCCCTTTTCAGCTAAAAGGTCTTGAATTGGTCTAGAGTTGAGATGTAGCTCTCGACAGGCTCCAACTAAATTAGTTCCACAGTCAGATCTTAATGTTTTGACTGGTCCTCTGATGGCAAGGAGTCGCCTTAGAGCATTTATGAAACTTAAGGCATCTATATATTCTATTATTTCAATGTGTACTGCACGCACACGCATGCAAGTGAACAACACTGCCCATCGTTTGCTATTTGCTTGGCCACCTCGAGTTCTGCGGGCTGTTACCATCCATGGTCCAAAGACATCCAAACCAACATGAGTGAAAGGTGGGTCAGTACTTAACCTGTCAGCTGGCAAATCTGCCATTTGCTGTTGCTTACCTCTTAGTTTACGGCACTGAACACAGCTATGCAGTGTAGCTGTAATCTGTCTTTTTGCTCCTATAATCCAAAGGCCTGCAGCTCTTATGGCACCCTCTGTGAAGTGTCTACTTTGGTGCTTAACCCCTTCATGGTAGTGCCGTATGAGCAAGTGATGATATGATTGCGAGTGGGTATAATGAGAGGATTCTGTTCTTGACCTCCAAACTTAGCCTTGTTTAATCGTCCTCCAACCGTTAACATGCCATCATCGTCAATGAATGAGTTCAGGTTAGGACCAGTAAGAAGAACATCGTTCAGAGATAAGCCTTGATGCTTGGCACTGGAGTTGAACACTACCCTGATTTGTTTTGGCTTACGTGGATGATACACTCTGAAGAAAGGCAGGTACCAGCACTCATGGAGTCTTTGAAGTGGTGGAGCTGGCTCGGAATGATCATTGTCAAAGATTCTTTTCATAAAGGCAATGAAATGGTCCTTCATTTCAGGCCTGTTCTTTAGTGTTCATTGAAGTGAGTTGAATCTGGATAACGCCTGTTCACGATTGTTTGGGAGTTTGATCCTTGCAGCATGAAAAGGCAATGGTGCAACCCAGTTGTTAGACACGTCCTTGAAGAATTCTTTGTCCATTACTTTGATGAATTCTCTGTCTTCAACTGACAAGGCTATTTTGTTGTCATCTCTTGTAGTACAAAACACTGTGGTACCCAGATTGTCGTCACAAAGTATAGGAGTAACATCGGGTATTTGGATGATGTCAGGAGGCTTCTCCCTTACCTCATAATGATGAGAGCACTGTTTGAAGTGGGATGCACGTCCATTTCCTAATATGTAAGTTTTGAAGGAGTGGATCTCAGATGACGTACGCATACTATTCAAGCATACATCGCCCACTATCACCCAGCCTAGATCCAGTCTTTGTGCATAAGGGGCATCGTCAGGTCCATCGCACTGCTCCCGTACCTTATGTACTCTAAGAATGTCTCTTCCTAGCAGGACCAAGATTTCAGCATTCATGTCCATTGCCGGAATCTCATCAACAAGGTGCCTTAAGTGAGGATGGTGATTGGCAGCCTCTGGAGTAGGAATCTCTTCCCTTTCGTCTGGTATCTGGTCACACTCAACTAATGTTGGTAGGGGTATGTCTTCATTTCCTTTGATATGAGACCATGAATCCATTGGCCCTTCTGCCAAAGGCCTCTACACGACCAGAACAGGTTCTGAGAGTATACGGTGTTGCCTGACCCTCTATGCCGAAGATCTCAAAGAATTTAGGCTTAACCAGGGATCTGTTGCTCTGTTCATCTATTATAGCATACATCCTAGCAACTTTCTCAGGTTGATCCTTTGGGTAAATCTTGACTAGACATACCTTGGCACAGCATTTGTAGTCTAAGCCTTCTCCACAGACTTCTGTGCATGCAGAGGAAACACTCGCTGTGACTGGAGCACGACTTTGTTGCTCCCCGCCATGAATTGAGACAGGGGTGGAGGCAATTAGCTGCTGTGGGTTGTATGGAAGTGAAGTAGGATGCATAGCTGTAACGTGTCTGTCGCTACTGCATTCTGTTCACTTTATAACAACTTTACAGTCTTTAGCAAAGTGATCATAAGAAGCACAACACCTGTAGCATACTCCACGTTTCTGGAGAATCTCCCTGCGCTCTTGTAAAGTCTTTGCCCTAAGCCCACGACATTTCTTAAGAGGGTGAGGCTTCCTATGAATAGGGCACTGACGATTAGGGTCTTTATCTCTCTCGCCCGAGTCACTCTGGTGTGCAGGAGAGGATATGGGTGGTGAGATGTCTGCCCTTTTAACAGATATTGCTCTATTAAAGTCTCTTTGTTTAGCTGCCGTGTTATCCTACCTTAATGATGTTGGTGAGGATGATGAAGCAGGCAAGTTGGGTTCAAAGAAGCTGAAGCTGGGATCGTTTCTCATCCAGGCTTGATCGCTGATGTACCTGCAAAAGTATGAAAATGGAGGAAAGGATACATTATAGTCTCTTTTGTATCTTAAACCCTGTTGTGCCCATTTCTCTTGCAGGTTACATTGCAGTTTAGACACCACTGGATTGACACCATGAGCAGTGTCCAGAAAGCTTAGTCCAGGTAGACGTGGGTCTGTCTTTGCCAACTCTAGCTCCATGAGGAGGTCACTTAGTTCTTGGAGCTTGCGATAGTCTTTGCTCCCTATTTTCTGGAAGTTTTGCAGTCTCTTGAACAGAGCACTTTCTATGGCTTCAGAGCTACCATAGGCTTGCTCAAGTCTTGAACATGCAGCAACAAGGCCTGCATCTGGGTGGTCAACATGTACTGTTCTCAGTCTTTTAACACGATCTGCAGATTCTGGCCCCAGCCACTTTATGAGCAAATCAAGTTCCTCCTTGGTTGTAAGGTCGAGATCAGCGGTAGCAGCCTTGAAGGTTGATCTCCAGGCCTTGTAGCTCTCTGGACAGTCGTCAAACCTTGAGAGGCTTGTGTTATGAGCTCACAGCGTATCATGTATCTGGAGAAGTCAGTCAAGTCTGATCTCTCACTCTTTGGTGCCAAAGTAACTTGAGGAACCCCTTGGGTGTGAAAGTTCTTTGGTGAAGAAGGGTGAAGTTTACCAGGATAAAATGATGTTGCAAGAGCATTCAACTGTGGCGTAGTCTCTAAGGCTTCTGCTGGCTGTGGCTTGAGCTGCGGCTTGTCACTGGAAGTCACTTTATTGTCAGCGGGAGGTGATGCGGTTTGCTGCTTAGATGCACTTGTGTTGTGGATTTGAAGAGGCTCAGGCATTTGGTGTTGAGAGGTCTCTGTGTTGAGATTGAGAACGATGGTGTTAGTAGGAGGCACAGGAGATGATTCTGTATCGTCGCAAATATTATGCTTTAGCACGTATTTACTAGTGCGTTCAACTGGGTCTTCCAGATCTGCTGGGATATGGCAATCTGAATTAGTACTTTCTCCCATTGCTTGTTCAAGGAGTTTCAGCCTTGCTAGGGCTGCTGCTTCTTCCTTTTCCATTAGCAGAACCTTTATTTGGGAATCCACCTCTGCTTGCTGGGCAGCCATCTCTGCTTGCTGGGCAGCCATCTCTGCTTCCTGGGCAGCCCTTTGTGCTTGCTGGGCAGCCCTTTGTGCTTGGAGAGCTTTGCTTTGGGCTTCCATTTCTGCTTCCCTTCTTTTTGATTCCGTATAAGCACGGGCCTCTATTAGCTTGTCGCTTAAAGTTGAACTTCTGGAGCGAGAGGATCTAGAAGAACGTGTAGTGAGCTTAGTTGATGTGGATCTATGAGATCTGGTCTCCTGCAGTTGAGCAATGCGGAACTCTGCCTTTTCTTTAGCGATTTGCACTAAGAGACCTCTATGTTGGTCCAGTGCATCAGTCCTAGTCAGTTCTGCTGAAGAGTCCTCTATATTAAAGTCCTGTAAGAAGGCTGTGTATATTGCAGACAGCCGCTGGTAGTGTTCATACGCAGCAGATAGGTGATCTATAGAATCTCTCAATTTGGCTGGTTGATCATTAAAGTGTGATAAAACTGACATGCATTGTGAAATGATGTCCCATAGGTCTGACAGATTGCTGGAGAACTCATCTCTAGTGAATTCATAGTCTGCGTTTGTGTCGGTTTTATTGTACATTTGGGTCTTACACTCTGTTCAGCAATATCTGCAGGATCTGCTCCCTGTACATCTGTGGGTTCAGAGGCATGATGTATCTGCATTGGTTTGGCTATAAAAGAGTGCTCAGAGCCATGTCTAGACATTTTTTCAAGTTTTGCAAAAAATTGTTCTGTCTCTTTAATAAGACAAAAAGCAGCTTAGACAGGTGGAGTAACAGTTCAATGCAGAGAAACAGTTTTAAACATTCAGATGAAGTGCAGTAAACTTGTGCGACCATGTGCTTTCACAAGATGGCGGATGGCCCTGAGCTTGATTGCAGATTAGACACACACATATACATAGCAGGCTGTAGGAATTCTATACAACTTTTAAATATTCTGACTCAGATAGTTGTAATAATGACCTATCCCTTGCTGAGACCTCTATGCCTGGCCTGTATAAGAAGTTACAATCACTGCAGACAATCCTTGTCAGATAGCTGAACTCACCAATACCTTGTCCATCCACAAAGTTGCTTTATTCTGAATATCAGGTTACAGCAAATAATAAAATACAGCAGATGAATGATTACAGTATTTAAGCGGACAAAAGTTGATACTGATCGTAGCTTGCAATCTAATTAACATGAGTGCTTGTTACATGAGGCCTGTTAGCTGCAAAAAACACATAAAGTCCGGAGCTGCAGTAAAAGGTTCCTCTCTTTATTAATCCATTAAAAGCATACATGTAGAAATACAAGACAAAGACATGCCCTTAGTGTCCAAAGCTTACGCGTTTCGGCTGGAGTGCCGTACTCATAGCCTGTTAGCTGCAGCCATGACACAGGAAAACATCATTAAACTACAAGGGCGGAACAATACACAAAAAGGAAATGCATAATAGGTCAGAGGTAAGATACTGTAGAAAACAGGAGCATTACCAAAAAGGGTCACTAGATGGCAGTACAGAATAAACATTGGGAAGCCTTGAGAAAAATGACAAAAATATATAATTGCTTAACTATAACAACATGAACATTAACAGAGACTATGTAATATTCTATGCCCATTGAGGCAGCACAAATATGCATAATATGAGAAAATATGTATAGCATTTTTTTTAAGTTTTTACTAAGACCTCACCTTAAATATTGAGTACATTTTGGTCACTAAATTAGAAAATGGGTATTTCAGAATAAGGGAATAAATTCTATAAGGTAAATGGATAGTATGACAAAGAGATATGAATCAAAATATTTGTTTCACACTCTAGAAAAGGTGTGCTTCCAAGAACATATATAAATATATAAATAATTTCAGTGCCAGCAAAGAACTTTTATCAACAAACAGAAAAATCACCAGTTGTAAACTATATGCACAAAAATCTTTCACAAAAATTTTTCATTTCTCTCATCCTAAAAGTAAATAATCTATGAGCCAGCAGGTTAAACCACTGTTTTGTGAGAGTATTCGGTTATTTTTTATTTAGGGCTCAACAGAAAAGTTATGTAGTAATGTTGGTATTTTAGAAAAAAATAATTTTAGTTGGGACTGTAAGACCAAAAATGAAAAGAATGGTTAATCAGAAATAACAGACTCATTTAATTGAAAAGACAAAATAAATATTTCAGCTTGTTTTAATTTAGTTAACTTAGCATGATTGCTAATATGTTGTTAATAATGTGTACAATTTTCACCAAAAATAAGCAAGGGCTAGACTACGAGTGGCACGCTAACTGTTGAACGCAAGCTGTAAGCAATATATCGTTAATCATAGGAAGTAACATGAGTATTAAGAGTTGAAAGTAAATGTGTTCACTTGAGAGTAATTGAATTTAACACACTTCGGGTTAGCGTGACTTCAGAGCTATGGTTAACTGTTATGCAAGACAAAAAAGTAGCACAAAAATCATCAAAAATACATTTAAAAGTACAGTTACAATCATAATAACACTGTCTAATAAAAATGATTTCAAAATAAATTGCATTAAAAATATATAAGGGTTTAAAGATATGAGGTCTCAGGTGTTAGTAGCTGAAAACATCTAAAATCATATTTATGCAATATTTGTATTTAATTAAGTGTTTAACTGTATTCTCTGTAAATATTTCCCATTCCTATGTTCTTCACATAGGGGAACATGTTGTAAGCATTTTTAAATGGATATTTCCTATATATATTTGTATCCATCTCTCTCTCTCTATATATATATATATAGTACCCAAATAAACATCATATATATTATATATATATATATATATATATATATATATATATATATATATATATATATATATATATACACACACATATTTATTTAAAGGGACATAATACTCATATGCTAAATCACTTGAAACTGATGCAGTATAACTGTAAAAAGCTGACAGGAATCTCTATGAGCATCTCTATGTAAAAAAGGAAGATATTTTACCTCACAATCTCCTCAGCTCAGCAGAGTAAGTGCTGTGTAAAAAGTTATACTTCACCTGCTCCCAGCTGCAGGTAAAAAAAAAAAGGAAGAAATGAACAGCAGCCAATCAGCATCAGCAGTGCTGAGGTCATGAACTCTTTTACTGTGATCTCATGAGATTTGACTTAACTCTCATGAGATTTCATTGTAAACTTCCCTAAACTGAATAGGGAAATAACATGAGAGTGCACGAGGCTCATCCCTTCAGCTGTCCTAGGACAGACATACTAATATGCTGCTTAGAAATCCTTTACAATGGGACGTGGCTACTGAGGAACTTTTGAGGTAAAACATCTTTCTTTTTTACATAGAGATGTTCATGTGATATTTTCTAGTCAGCTTTTTACAGCTATGCTGCATCACTTTCAAGTGTTTAAACATTTGGGTATTATGGACCTTTAAGAATAAATAGAACATATTCTGCTATTTGAAGAACATTGGAATGGAATGTGAAATATTCATATTTCTTGTCAGATTAGTGCTGTTGAGTAAACACAATAGGGTTTGAGCACAAATAAGGGTCTTGGTCCCCCCCCCCCCCCGATTTTTCACGCTCCATTTAAGCCTATGGGGGAATGCATTAATGCACAGTTCGGCTTTTTGCACACCTCGGGAGTGCAAAATACCACTCCACTCATAATCTAGCCAAAAATGGTTGAAAACAGATTACAGATTACTGAGTACTCTTCATCTTTCATATATTAATTTTCAGTACATTTTAGTCTTGCAGATATTTGTTATTTTTTGTTTTAGATGTACAGTTTATCAGCAACCTTTCTTCTTCTGGTCTAAAAATACTGATTTTAATTACATCTTCTGTGCTGCAAAATGTATTTTATTTTTCTCCTACAGAGGGTGATGAAAATGAACAGACAAACACTGCTGAGAAATCTAAAGAAGAACAGAACAAGGAACCACAACAGGAAAGCTAATAACACAGACTAAATTGCTTTAGACATTATTAAAGTTACATGTCTCAAAGTGACATAAAGTGCTATTTCAAAGTACTGAGGGATTGCATCATGGATGTGATCAGCCACTGGAACATATCAATGAAATTACAAGCAATGGAATTTTATGGAGAAATCTGCCCCAATTTTATCATAAGCAATGGCTGAGGGAGACTGGTTAATAGGAAAGCATGGATTTTATCACATGAAATGTTAGTGCATCAGACTTGGTGAGCCACAGATACACTCATTGTGAGTGGGTTTTGTAATCACCAAAGGATTAACATTATGCACTGTTGAAAAAGCTTCCATAATTATTACATTTCTAATAATTACACAGAAAGACGTCCCTTACAGACAACACAACACAAAAATAAATACATTTATTGAGAGCTTTATCTGTGTTTAAATATCTTGGTTGTTTACAAATGTGTTTTATGGTACAGTTTAGTTTTTAAACCTGGCCATCAAAATGTGCACCTAAAATTTGATCTGTGATTTTATAAAACACTGAAGGGTTTGGTATTTTATTTCATAATCCATTATTTAATCTCATGCTAAAACAATTATCAATCAATACAATCAATTATCAGCTTCTAAAAATGAATATTACCCCACATATAGATTATTGAATTCACTGTGCTGTGTATCATTCACTACAGTTTGCATTTTGCAATTAGGAAATGTTATCATAGATATGCATTGCTATCATTTATTCTGTAATCCCTTTTAAAGGTTTCGATTTCCTGTTAAGAACTTTTTTCACATACATAGGTATCTAAGCAAATGATGCACTAAAGAATTTGTCACACTTTTCAAAATAATGTAAATGCACATCGATCAGTGTGTTGTTAAATCAGTGCACAAATTCCTTCCAAAAATAGTATCTATTTCTAACACTGTATTTGTTATAACTGTAATAGTGCACTTTTTAATGTCTGTATATTGTACTAATAAATAGTGTGTTTGTTTATCAATAAAAGTTAGCCTAACTCTTTGCCACTTGATGTCTGACTCTATAGTACTGGGACCTTGTTGGAAAAATTACAAATGCAGTCCTAAACTAATTACCCAAACCCTTATACCAACATCAATATTTATCAACTTTTCAACATAACCTGACGCGAATAACAAACTAATAACAAATCTTCAAAACTCAATATAGGGTTAAGAAGCTCATTAGAGAAGATGACTATATTGGCCTATATGTCTTTTTTTTTACATTTTCAAATCAAAATTGGAAACATCCCAAAACTAACATTTTAGATAGGAGAATATATTTGGGAGATGACTGTGCTGAGAGTCTCATGATTGATTGGTCCCTTGGGTGCTGGGGAATCTTTATTGTGAGGTGGGGGTCATGGAGAGGCAACCACTGGGAACAAAGGAAGTTGCACCATGTGGTTAAAAAGGGCCCCATGGGCCAGTGACGTGCGGTGACGTCAGAGGCTGGTGAGGCAGTGGCTAGGATATGCCTTCATTCTTTAGATATCCTTTGTTGAAGAAATAGCAATGCACATGGGTGAGCCAATCACATGAGATATCTATGTGCAGCCACCAATCAGCAGCTACTGAGCATATTTAGATATGATTTTCAACAAAGGATATCAAAAGAATGAAGAAAATTAGATAATAGTTGTAAATTGGAAAGTTATTTAAAATTGCACGCTCTTTCTAAATCATGAAATAAAACATATGGGTTTCATGTCCCTTTAAATGGTGTTTTGGAAAACTGGTCAACTTAGTAAGCATTTGATTTTAGTCTAAAGGATTGTAACAGAAACTCTTGCCAGATATCAAAACGCTTGCTCTGATTATGAGATCTAGAAATCCAAGCCCATTAAAATATATGTTTATTAAAAGATACTTTGTACTTTAATGCTGCAAATTATGCTAATAGATTCCTTCATTATTCAGTAAATATAAAAATGTCTTGATCCAGTGGTGGCTGGTGAAATTTAAAGATGGTGGGGTGCTTGACCCCACCCTTTTAAATAAAGCCACACCATGAGATGGCACTACCAATTCATTAATTAAATAAATAAAAGGTAGACAAACACAGAAAACCACTCGGGGGGAGAGGGAGAGAGAGGCGGGGGGAGAGAGACACAGAGGATTAGAGAGAAAGAGAGAGAGACACAATCACACACAGAGGGTTAGAGAGAGAGAGAGAATGACACACAGAGGGTTAGAGAGAGAAAGAGAGACACAATCACACACAGAGGGTTAGAGAGAGAGAGAGAGAGAGAGAGAGAGAGAGAGAGAGAGAGAGAGAGAGAGAGAGAGAGAAAGAGAGAGAGACACACAATCACACACAGAGGGTTAGAGAGAGAAAGAGACACAATCACACACAGAGGGTTAGAGAGAGAGAAAGAGAGAGAGACACAATCACACACAGAGGGTTAGAGAGAGAGAAAAAAAGAGAGACACAATCACACACAGAGGGTATAGAGAGAGAAAGAGAGAGAGACACAATCACACACAGAGGGTTAGAGAAAGAGAGACACAATCACACACAGAGGGTTTGAGAGAGAGAGAGAAAGAGAGACACAATCACACACAGAGGGTGAGAGAGACAGACAATCACACACAGAGGGTTAGAGAGAGAGAGAGAGACACAATCATACACAGAGGGTTAGAGAAAGAGAGAGAGACACAATCACACACAGAGGGTTAGAGAGAGAGAAAGACACAATTACACACAGAGGGTTAAAGAGAGAGAGAAAGAGAGAGAGATAGACACAATCACACATAGAGGGTTAGAGAGCGAGAAAGAGACACAATCACACACAGAGGGTTAGAGAGAGAGAGAGAGACACAATCACACACAGAGGGTTAGAGAGAGAGAAAGAGAGACACACAATCACACACAGAGGGTTAGAGAGAGAGAACGAGAGAGATAGACACAATCAAACACAGAGGGTTAGAGAAAGAGAGAGAGACACAATCACACACAGAGGGTTAGAGAGAGAGAAAGAGAGAGAGAGACACACAATTACACACAGAGGGTTAGAGAGAGAGAAAGAGAGAGACACAATCACACACAGAGGGTTAGAGAAAGAGAGACACAATCACACACAGAGGGTTAGCGAGACACATAAGGGATGAGAGAGTCAGAGGGGGAGGAAGAGAGATAGAGAGAGAGAAAGAGACCATGGGGGAGAACGACACATAAGGAGAGAGATGGATAGAGAGAGACACACACACAAGGGGGGGGGGGGGAGACCACTGCATTTTTAAGTAATATTTTAAGTGACTATCAAATGCTAATAGTCTACAATCTATTTTAAATATCTGAAACAGAACAGTACTATTATTAGTATTATTTGTTGTCTACATAAGGGTTGTCCAACATACACCTAAGGAAACACTGGTTTTAAATGAAATACTATAGCTACAGGAGCAATGGACAATATTTGCTATTACTCATTCTAAACTGCTTGGTTTCATTTTACATTACCATGCTGTTGGTCTAGCTTACTGGTCAAAAACTCATCGATACAAACAGCAGAGCTACAGAGAGTTCAGAAAGTGAGACTATAAATTAGTGTGCCGTACAGAGGCAAGCTGCTAAGGTAGTGGGTGTAATGTTTGAGTAACCAAAGTACAAAAACAATCCTTAAACTGCTGTAAAAGAGTAAAATAACAAAAAACACTAAACCACATTCATGAAATTATAATTTTCACTAACAGAATCGCTTTCAGTAAAATCTAAGGCTACCGCATTAATTCAATAAAATGTGGCTAAAATACTGCTCTCTGCATCTCTTCCTGCTCTGTAAAGAAGTGACAATGGCACATTCCACTGCACTTGGAGGGGACGTACAGAACTCTTTTTTTCACTTTAGCAAAGCTGGCAGCTTCACAGGACAGCAACAAAATAAATTAAAGATGTTTTTTCCGTTTTTGTTTTGTTTTATATTATTAAACATCCAGCCCCAACCCTAAGTTCCACTTACTAATGCCTCTCACTGGATTGGGTCAGCCCAAATAGGACTGCCTCAAATAAGCAGTTATGGGCCATGCAATGATCTTAACCACTTTCATCAAGTAGGTGGCGCAGCATGTTGTGTAATGGTGGGCAGACCTGCTTGTGCCTCTCCATTGCACAACATGTAGCTGTGAAAAAAAATTGCAATTTTTTTTTTAAAGCCAATAAAAAAATATATATTTTTGCCCATATGAGAGGTGAAGCCCTGCCTCACCTGCCTCTATTGACTGCACATCACTGCCATGGGCACTAGGCTTATTGGGATGTCACATGCGGTAAATAATTAATGCTGGGAGTGCATAGGATGCTGAAGGGTCCCATGAAGGATGGACTTGCATTGAGTTGATCATGATGTAGGGGATCTCTTAGGTGTTGGGGAACTCATTAGGGTATAATACTTATTTGAAGAGGGTTGCAGTAAGGAAGCACATTTTTTAAGGCACAGCTGTTAGAGCAGCATTGTTGTGATTTGGGTGTTAGCGGCAGTGAAAGGTTTGGCAATTATTGGGTTAATTGCAGTAGGAATGAAATAAATTGTATTGAATAGTTCATAAAGAAATGGTTATTATGGACAGGGGAATAGGTTAATTGCGTGATTATACAGATATAAAGTGACCAGGCGCCAACTAACGGAGGCTAGGTGAAAACGTGGAAATCTAAAAATAGTTCAAATTTAATAACATAAAAGCAAATATAAAATATAAACAAAAGCTAAAAACAATGTTAATGATGATAAAAAATCAATGTTGATGATGATAAAAAATCAGGCAATATGCACAATTCCTAGTTCATGGATCCATGAAGGTACAGAACTAAAACTTGTTACAGTAATAGTATACAAGGTACAAGATATGTAATGTAATATATTATTATGAAAGTGAAACTTGTTACAGTGATAGTTTACAGGATACAAGATATGTAATTAATGGATTACTATCTAAAAGCTATTAATGAGGATAAATCGGTGCAATGTTGTGCAGAAAAATGTGTTCAAATTCAGTGATGTGGTGCCAAAAACAATTCAAGTTGATATCTAAACGCAGGTGGATA
The DNA here is from genome assembly GCF_027579735.1 of Bombina bombina. Classification (NCBI taxonomy): domain Eukaryota; kingdom Metazoa; phylum Chordata; class Amphibia; order Anura; family Bombinatoridae; genus Bombina; species Bombina bombina. Next base: position 952,228,328 of record NC_069503.1, read on the forward strand.
TCTAAGAGCAGACAAGTTCAAATCAAATTAATCCAAATATGATCAATGTGAAAAAATTGTGAAAAAGTAAGTCAAATGTGAAAGTTCGAAATTTTTTTTTTTTTTTATTATATTAGTGGACAAAAATAATCCAAGTGATGTGTTGGAACCTTTGATCCTGGTTCTCCTAGTAGAAAGGGGTGGAATCACAGGATAGGGAAAAAAACCATGGTAAAAACAAAACAAAAATACAAAAGGAAAATAGGTCGAAAAAATATGTTGAAAAAAACCTGTTGAAAAAAAGATACAAACAATGTGTAGCAGGTTCACAAATAGTAACTCCCAATGGAAATGTGCTTACCAGTCTACGCGTTTCGGCCCCTCTAGGCCTTTATCAAGACTGGTTATTGGTACTTACTGGTGGCCTTTTGTAGCTATCTGACCGGATGCCTGGTTTAGGGACACTTCCGGTTTCGCTGTTACCTATTCATGTAAATATTATAAATAATTTCTATTCCCAAAGTCCCTATTTGTAAGAGACCTTGTGTAATAGTTATTTTATTGCTCTTAAATCTTTCAGGAAAATAAAAATGCAGTTTATTGTTCCTAATTTGTATAGCCTCCGTAACTTGGTGACGTCACTTCCGGTCGGAACAAATTGCCGTTAGTTACAGCTTCTTTTAGATATACTGATTTGTATGCTTACTACTTGCTAGAATAAGTTAATAAGTATTTAAATGTTTCAGGTTACCTGATGTCAATTATCCTTAAACAGTAGGAGTGTTTATACTCATCGTTTCTATTCTTTATATTCCGATTTCTGAGCTCTCCGATTGGTTGTGACGTCACCTGTTTGCCGCAAAGGGATTGGATGAGCTTATGGATATGTATGTGTAATATGTCATAACAGCAATGTTCTCTTGATTATATATAATGTGAGCTCAGGGGATATCTTTCTTATTCATAGTGATACTCTAAATCTTAATCTTATAACGTAAAGGATATGTTTTAATTTGCCGATTTCAGACTATTAGTATGCCGATGTTCCAGCTTTCCTATTGGTGGTGTTCTCCTGTGAGTTACGGCGTAATCGAGTTTGCTTGTTATATAGTCTGCTAATCATTCTTGTGTTATATCTGTGTATAACTGAGAGATATGTATTTGTCTCATATTAAGGAATATGATGGACATAGATATATATTCTTGGTTCATTTCAAACCTATCTCGATCCATTCTCTCATATATACAGGGAGTGCAGAATTATTAGGCAAATGAGTATTTTGACCACATCATCCTCTTTATGCATGTTGTCTTACTCCAAGCTGTATAGGCTCGAAAGCCTACTACCAATTAAGCATATTAGGTGATGTGCATCTCTGTAATGAGAAGGGGTGTGGTCTAATGACATCAACACCCTATATCAGGTGTGCATAATTATTAGGCAACTTCCTTTCCTTTGGCAAAATGGGTCAAAAGAAGGACTTGACAGGCTCAGAAAAGTCAAAAATAGTGAGATATCTTGCAGAGGGATGCAGCACTCTTAAAATTGCAAAGCTTCTGAAGCGTGATCATCGAACAATCAAGCGTTTCATTCAAAATAGTCAACAGGGTCGCAAGAAGAGTGTGGAAAAACCAAGGCGCAAAATAACTGCCCATGAACTGAGAAAAGTCAAGCGTGCAGCTGCCAAGATACCACTTGCCACCAGTTTGGCCATATTTCAGAGCTGCAACATCACTGGAGTGCCCAAAAGCACAAGGTGTGCAATACTCAGAGACATGGCCAAGGTAAGAAAGGCTGAAAGACGACCACCACTGAACAAGACACACAAGCTGAAACGTCAAGACTGGGCCAAGAAATATCTCAAGACTGATTTTTCTAAGGTTTTATGGACTGATGAAATGAGAGTGAGTCTTGATGGGCCAGATGGATGGGCCCGTGTCTGGATTGGTAAAGGGCAGAGAGCTCCAGTCCGACTCAGACGCCAGCAAGGTGGAGGTGGAGTACTGGTTTGGGCTGGTATCATCAAAGATGAGCTTGTGGGGCCTTTTCGGGTTGAGGATGGAGTCAAGCTCAACTCCCAGTCCTACTGCCAGTTTCTGGAAGACATCTTCTTCAAGCAGTGGTACAGGAAGAAGTCTGCATCCTTCAAGAAAAACATGATTTTCATGCAGGACAATGCTCCATCACACGCGTCCAAGTACTTCACAGCGTGGCTGGCAAGAAAGGGTATAAAAGAAGAAAATCTAATGACATGGCCTCCTTGTTCACCTGATCTGAACCCCATTGAGAACCTGTGGTCCATCATCAAATGTGAGATTTACATGGAGGGAAAACAGTACACCTCTCTGAACAGTGTCTGGGAGGCTGTGGTTGCTGCTGCACGCAATGTTGATGGTGAACAGATCAAAACACTGACAGAATCCATGGATGGCAGGCTTTTGAGTGTCCTTGCAAAGAAAGGTGGCTATATTGGTCACTGATTTGTTTTTGTTTTGTTTTTGAATGTCAGAAATGTATATTTGTGAATGTTGAGATGTTATATTGGTTTCACTGGTAAAAATAAATAATTGAAATGGGTATATATTTGTTTTTTGTTAAGTTGCCTAATAATTATGCACAGTAATAGTCACCTGCACACACAGATATCCCCCTAAAATAGCTATAACTAAAAACAAACTAAAAACTACTTCCAAAACTATTCAGCTTTGATATTAATGAGTTTTTTGGGTAAATTGAGAACATGGTTGTTGTTCAATAATAAAATTAATCTTCAAAAATACAACTTGCCTAATAATTCTGTACTCCCTGTATATATATATATATATATATATATATATATGTATAGAAATTACATTATCCTAATATAGATATAAGTACATTTTTATAAGTGATATAAGTGAATTTTTTTGAATTTTTTATTATCGCTGAAGTGGAGCATATAAATTTCTCACTGTTTGTTTACTGTATAATCCTTCAGGGAATTTGAAATACTTATTAGTGTTACTAGGTAAGCTCCCTCTATTTAGATTATACTAATACTAGTAATTGTTGTTATTTTGATTGAACGGCAGATATTTAGCTGACAGATACTAGATTTATATTAGAATGTCTAGACGTTCAAGATCAGAAATTATATTACTTATCAAGAGATACAATCTTGGTGTTGACATCTAAATATTATAGATGTCTATAATAGAGGATCGGATTTCCATGAATCAATCCCTATAAGGGGGTGTATTGGTTCTAGAAGAAAAAGCGGTCTATCAGAGGAAATACATGGGGGGATTTAATTGCATATCGTATAGGGGTGAAATAGCTAAAAACATCCCTAAAACTAAATCATTATTGTGATTCGGTGATAGTCGTTAGTGTTGAAATGTTATACTCAGTATGCATGTGTGGTCTAATTCGGTGGTTCCTCTAAAAAATCAACTTTCTAGGTATTGAAAATCGATTCAACTATGTAAGTAATGGAATCGGTGGTTTCTCTAAAAAATCAACTTTCTAGGTATTGAAAATCGATTCTACTATGTAAGTAATGGAATCTAGAAGTCACTGTTGAATCAAACCAAACCAAGTCTAGTATTATATACTTGGTATAGTTTTCATTGAACTTTATTTGGGTATAAGTTATAAAGGTCAGAGCTTAAAGAGTATATGTATGACAAATCTAAAAAAAGGTTATAAAAAGTATGTAAAACATGTAAAAAAACACTATAGAGGTGTAATTCTCAATATTGATTGTTGGATGAGTCCAATCTATCCAATATTGATAGATTCTGTTTATATCAAAGACTAAAAAAGGGGTACTTTGTGAATTTTCTTAAAATGGGTAGTGTCCTTCCCAGTGTATAGTCTAATACAAGGATACTGTCTTTATCCGGAAGGATAGAGGCAGCCTATAGGTCCAACCACTTAGTATTAGCCCATAACTATCAGAGTCAGATACAGAAAGAGGATATTTTGAGAGGATATTTTGTGAGTATATCAGGATCTTCAGAGAGATGATATTTATTGGGTATAATAGGGTATAACAAGATAGATGTTATTTGGTCGTGTAGTTTGTCACTGAGGATCAGATTATATTAAATAAGTGTGAGAGGTCTTCTTTATTGTTTAATCCCTTCGGATAAAGACAGTCCAAATTAAAAATCCATTTGGATTCGGCAATCCGCAGTTTGTTGTTATAATTGCCTCCTCTCCAGCACTTTGCTACTTTTTGTATTCCCATAAATGATAGGTCCTTTGTATTTCCTTGATGTTTAGTTGAGAAATGACGATATAAGGCTGTCTCCATATTTAATTTCTCAATGAGGAGTAGATGTTCTCGGATTCTATCTTTTAGGGTCCTAGACGTTTGGCCTATATATTGAAGCCCGCAGGAACATTGGAGCATGTAAATGACTCCACTGTCCTGGCATCTAATCAGGTCATGTACCCTGTATTTCTCTCCTGTATGGTGGCAGCTAAAAATTGCTGATTTTGTACCATGCTTACATGCCTTGCACGATATACAGGGAAAAAAGCCTTTTATCTCGTTCCCATATACATCTTTTACACCTGATCTTTTCTTCCTTTGTATACTGGGAACTAGCTTACTTTTTAAGTTTTTGGTCTTCCTGTAGATGAACCTTGGTTCAGATGGTAATCTCTCGCCTATAATATTGTCGTCCTTCAGTAGTGACCAGTGTTTACGCACCGAGCTATGCCAACCTATATATGGGTAAATGGGAACAAATCTTTTGGGAGTCTTGCCCAGCCGGTGCGGACCTGGTCCTCTATCGCCGATATATAGATGATATTATCATCATATGGAAGGGATCACAGGAAGATCTTGATTACACCATTGAGGTGATGAACAGAAGCACTGACAACCTAAAATTTACATATACCTGGAGTAGGACCGAACTGGTCTTCCTGGATCTTAAAATCGAAATAGAGGAAGGGAAAATAGAGACGTCCACTTTTTTCAAAAAAGTTGATAGCAATAATTTCATTCATAGAATGAGTTGTCACCACAAGTCCTGGAAGGACAACATTCCGACAGGTCAGCTTTTAAGAGTAAAGAAGAACTGCTATACTAACGAAAAATGGGAGGAACAAGCAGAACTTATCAAGAACAAGTTTCTAGATAGAGGGTATAATAAGGATAAACTAGAACAAAAGATACAAGAAATCAGCCATATTGAAAGAACAGAACTGATGAAATACAAAAGAAAAGAACACCCCACGGAAGATAATACATTTAACATCAATATGATAACAGAATACAGTGTAAACAAGAATATTATCGAAAATATATTTCGTAAACACTGGTCACTACTGAAGGACGACGATATTATAGGCGAGAGATTACCATCTGAACCAAGGTTCATCTACAGGAAGACCAAGAACTTAAAAAGTAAGCTAGTTCCCGGTATACAAAGGAAGAAACGATCAGGTGTAAAAGATGTATATGGGAACGAGATAAAAGGCTTTTTTCCCTGTATATCGTGCAAGGCATGTAAGCATGGTACAAAATCAGCAATTTTTAGCTGCCACCATACAGGAGAGAAATACAGGGTACATGACCTGATTAGACTGATTAGATGCCAGGACAGTGGAGTCATTTACATGCTCCAATGTTCCTGCGGGCTTCAATATATAGGCCAAACGTCTAGGACCCTAAAAGATAGAATCCGAAAACATCTATTCCTCATTGAGAAATTAAATATGGAGACAGCCTTATACCGTGTAATACTACTGACCAATATAAAAATGGTTTTGTTGCTCTTGTGTTTAAAGTCTCAGCAAAATGGTTTTATTTACTAAGATCAGAAACTGTGAGCTAATTAGTAACAAATACAGTAATGAATGACACTGGAAAAGAAACAACGTGTGTTTATTATAACACAGGTTTCCTATGAGCAGTGTTAGAATAGCAGTCTCAAGTTTCTGCTTAATGACTTGGTTAGAGGTATAATGTTCAGCAGGAATAATCACTTCAACAAGTTGTAACAGGTGTTTCAATAGTATCGCAAACAAACTTCACACACTCTCACTGGAATAAAAATATTTACAAGTCCCACACATTCTTTCACATCCTTTTGGAAGCATATATGAATATAACTGGCTGTTCAGTCACAGGATAGTACGAATAGTGCTTACGAGTTCTTAGAGGATTTATCGGCATATAATCTTACCACTTCAGTCTCTAAGTAAGCGATCACAGTACCTTTGTCTTGGAAGGAATATACCTGATGTGAGAAAAGATCCGGAGGTTTGTTTGTCCGACAGCGTGTGGAGAAGTGAGAAGCCGGTGAGAGTGTGACTTGTAAGGTATTGAGATAAGTTGTAGCACCTGGAGAATTGACTGGAGTATTTGAAAGAGTGATTGATGTGGGGTGATAACCATATGTGGCAAAAAATGGGGACATCTTTGTTGAAGAGGATAGAGAGTTATTGTATGAAAATTCTGCCAAAGGGAGGTATGTTACCCAATCATCTTGTAAATGTGTAATATAACACCTGAGGTACTGTTCTAATGTTTGATTTAAACGTTCGGTTAACCCATTGGTTTGTGGGTGGAATGCTGTGGAGTACCGTGTGTCAATCTTTAGTGACTTACAGAGTGATCTCCAGAAAGCGGAGGTGAATTGAGTACCCCTGTCAGTTATAATGGTGGATGGTAAACCATGTAGGCGAACAATAGCTCTAATGAATGCTTTTGCTGTTATAAAGGCACTAGGAAGAGCCTTTAAAGGTGTGAAGTGAGCTAATTTGGTTAATTGATCCACTACAACAAATATTGTATTATAATGTTGTGAATATGATAAATCAACAATGAAGTCCATGGATATGGTACTCCATGGTCTATCAGGAATCGGCAGTGACGTCAGGTAACCTATAGGTTTCCTATGTTCAGCCTTGTTTCTGGCACAGACATCACAGCCTATGATGTAGTCAGAAATAGTCTTTTCCATATATACAACAAGTTGTAACAGGTGTTTCAATAGTATCGCAAACAAACTTCACACACTCTCACTGGAATAAAAATATTTACAAGTCCCACACATTCTTTCACATCCTTTTGGAAGCATATATGAATATAACTGGCCGTTCAGTCACAGGATAGTACGAATAGTGCTTACGAGTTCTTAGAGGATTTATCGGCATATAATCTTACCACTTCAGTCTCTAAGTAAGCGATCACAGTACCTTTGTCTTGGAAGGAATATACCTGATGTGAGAAAAGATCCGGAGGTTTGTTTGTCCGACAGCGTGTGGAGAAGTGAGAAGCCGGTGAGAGTGTGACTTACTTCCGGTTAGGATGATCCGATACACAGCTGATGCTGGAATCTCACACAGAGCTAAATATTGCGGCTGCAAAAAAGGCTGAATAGCTGATAGTGATAAAGGTTTGATTTGAATAAACCTCAAAGTGTAAAACCTAATAAAGGTTATAACAAGCTGAATAATTCAAAGGTTAAATTAACAGAGACCTGGTCTTAAGAACTATGAATATAGAGCTAAACTCTTAACAGAGCAGGCTTAAACAAAGTACATCAATTAACAGGCAGTTTGAATATGGCAATGTGAGGTTTAAATAGGGTTTGGCTGCTGGTAGGAGGGATCAGTCCTTAAAGGTATATTACATACCGTCATTTCTCAACTAAACATCAAGGAAATAAAAAGGACCTATCATTTATGGGAATACAAAAAGTAGCAAAGTGCTGGAGAGGAGGCAATTATAACAACAAACTGCGGATTGCCGAATCCAAATGGATTTTTAATTTGGACTGTCTTTATCCAAAGGGATTAAACAATAAAGAAGACCTCTCACACTTATTTAATATAATCTGATCCTCAGTGACAAACTACACGACCAAATAACATCTATCTTGTTATACCCTATTATACCCAATAAATATCCTCTCTCTGAAGATCCTGATATACTCACAAAATATCCTCTCAAAATATTCTCTTTCTGTATCTGACTCTGATAGTTATGGGCTAATACTAAGTGGTTGGACCTATAGGCTGCCTCTATCCTTCCGGATAAAGACAGTATCCTTGTATTAGACTATACACTGGGAAGGACACTACCCATTTTAAGAAAATTCACAAAGTACCCCTTTTTTAGTCTTTGATATAAACAGAATCTATCAATATTGGATAGATTGGACTCATCCAACAATCAATATTGAGAATTACACCTCTATAGTGTTTTTTTACATGTTTTACATACTTTTTATAACCTTTTTTTAGATTTGTCATACATATACTCTTTAAGCTCTGACCTTTATAACTTATACCCAAATAAAGTTCAATGAAAACTATACCAAGTATATAATACTAGACTTGGTTTGGTTTGATTCAACAGTGACTTCTAGATTCCATTACTTACATAGTAGAATCGATTTTCAATACCTAGAAAGTTGATTTTTTAGAGAAACCACCGATTCCATTACTTACATAGTTGAATCGATTTTCAATACCTAGAAAGTTGATTTTTTAGAGGAACCACCGAATTAGACCACACATGCATACTGAGTATAACATTTCAACACTAACGACTATCACTGAATCACAATAATGATTTAGTTTTAGGGATGTTTTTAGCTATTTCACCCCTATACGATATGCAATTAAATCCCCCCCTGTATTTCCTCTGATAGACCGCTTTTTCTTCCAGAACCAATACACCCCCTTATAGGGATTGACTCATGGAAATCCGATCCTCTATTATAGACATCTATAATATTTAGATGTCAACACCAAGATTGTATCTCTTGATAAGTAATATCATTTCTGATCTTGAACGTCTAGACATTCTAATATAAATCTAGTATCTGTCAGCTAAATATCTGCCGTTCAATCAAAATAACAACAATTGGTGGGGGCGGAGCTAACCGTCAATCAGGAGAGACGCACCTAGCAAGGGCTCTCTCTTAAATCAGTAATGTTTGACAAAATTTGGGCTTAAAAGCTTTCTATAAAAGATATACATTATTCTGGATAGCTTATCCACATATAGAGCACAGCAGCAGAGACAAACTGGACATTTATCCTAACGCTGGACCTTGAGAGAGAGTGATCTCCCTTAATAGCCTGGCTGCACTGACTGAGAGAAAGCGGAAAGACGCCGGTGAGCTGTTATCGCTGCTCCTCCGCCTACTAAGCTAGCCAGCAGGGGACCTCGGCTGCACTCCCGGAACCATAACTTCGCTGCCCGGGGGGTCGGGGCTCCGCTCCGAGGCAGCGGCTCTACAACTTGCAAGTGTTTCAGCAGAAGGAGTGGCGCCGCGGTCACCGGCTTCCATTACACACCCTATAGTGATCTATTGTGCCCACCTTGCTTGCTAGATACATCAGGGGAGACTCCGGTTGCTGCTGTGGTCTGCCTAAGACAGGCGGCTAACGAGAGGTTCCCCTTGGAGCTAGGCTGAAAGACAAGGATTGAAAATTGGCGCGAAGTTTCGCCATCTTGCGGCCTGGGACACCGCATCCCCGCTGCACAACATATAACTCCCCAGCAGCAAGGACTTCCTTCAACATTCGACCAGCACTGTGTGGAAGGCAGAGGAGAGGTAAGGAAATGAACTCTTATTCTATTTAAACACTGTACCTGGGTGCATATTATAAGTGCTGGACTGCTTAAGTAGAATTGCACTCCTCAGCCTCTACCACATTTATAAGATATTACTACCGGACTGAGTTGCTCACAGTTATAGACAGAGTCTAAGGCTTATCTTCCTTAAGAACTTTGAATGTAGCAGTGTTGGATAACACAGCACCCTCACCTTCCACTAAGTTGTGCCCATTTATATAAAGGAGGGGGGGAAAACGAAAGGGACAAAAGGAAAAAAGACACAGAAAAGCTTCTATCCATATGCTGCAGCAACCACAGCCATCCATTTCTATGTTAATATACTGACTTCTGGAGCTGTCAGAAACCCAAAGACAGGGTCACCCCGGATAGATCCCCTAACCTACAGCTGCCTATGTCAACTTCATAAAGGTGGACATTCTTCTGCTTATTTTTTTTGTTGTTTTATTTTTTGCTTTGAATAAAGGAGTCTCCCACAGTTTAAATGAAATAAAAAAAAAAGAGGGAGGAATAAAAGGAAGGAAAAAGGAGTTAAAAAAAAATAAAATAAACTCACATAGAGCTAGTACTGCAGCCCACACCTATGTAATTTCAAGCAAAAATAAAAGGATAAGAAGCCCGCAGAGCAGAGCCCCCAGAGGCAATAATACTCTCTCTGCATATTGCCAACCCCTGAATCAACACGCTAACTGGGTCAAATTCGCTTGTTCTTTAAAGATAACATTTTATAACATAATAAAGGTGGACATATTGCTGCTTGTCTTTTTTTTTTTTTTTTTTTTTTTTTCTTAACATAAAGAAATTTCTCACAGTGTAAAACTTCCGCACAGAGCGGTCGCTACAGCACACATCTAAGGCACTTTCAAAAGGAAAAAGAAATAAAAGGGAAATTTAGAAGGGTCAGAGGCCTGTGGGGCCCCTCTCCCTGCTGATACCTGAGATAATAGAATATCTCCTCTCCTTGAGGATACATCATCAGATATCTATCAAAAGTACGCCCTCCTCTTCCCTTTCCTGCTGTCTGACGTGGCAGTAGGTCATACCACAACCTCCCTTTTCCGTGATCGCCCTGTGAGGGCTTTTTCTTCCCCCGAGGAGTAGCGTACAAAAGATATACTCCAGTCTAACTAGCCCTTGTGGCATTGATTTCACGTTTCTCTGTCAACAGTAAGACATTTAAACAAAAAACATGTCTCACTCTAATAGGAAAAAAACTACAAGCAAACACAATGAAGGTCCAAAAAGAACTGTAGCAGACCACTTCCACAGTAAATTTCTTGTGGAAAGAGATATATCAGATGAGGACTCCAGGGATTCGCCGTCAGGCCAAGGAGAAGAGGAACTACACCCCTCTGGAAATCACCTTAACTCTAATACAGAGACCTCTTCTCTCAAAGAACTTATAAACTCGCTATCAGCCAAGATGGACTCCCACCACACTTCATTAAAACAGGAAATCAGGACCTCGGTAGCCGACCTCAAAAGGGAAATATCCTCTTTGGGGGATAGAACTGAGACTCTAGAACATAAACACGAAGACCTGGTAACAGACCATTCTAATCTCCTTGCATACTCTCAGTCCCTGGCAGAAATGATTTCAGATCTTGAAGTGAAGCTAGCAGACCTGGAAGATAGGTCCCGGCGCAACAATGTGCGTCTTAAAGGTATTCCTGAAAGTGTTGCAAATTCTGACCTCCTTAAATATCTGAAAGAGCTGTTTGAAGTGCTAATTGATTCTCCACATGGTCAAGAAGCAAAAATAGATAGAGCTCATAGAGCCGTCAGACTAAGAAATTCAAATCAGGCGCAGCCCAGAGATGTGATTGTGAAGCTACATCATTACACTTTTAAAGAAAAAATTCTCCAGGCAGCCTATATGAAGAAGGACTTACCAGATCCCTATAAAGAACTACAGTTCTTCCACGACTTATCATCTCACACGTTGTCAAAGAGGAGATCATTCCAGCCAATCACCTATTGTCTTCGCAAGCACTCCATCAAATATAGGTGGGGATTCCCTGTACGACTATTTTTCCAACTTGAAGGAATTTCTTACACTATTACTAATCTAAAACAAGGAATGGAGCTTCTCAACAAACTGAAACTTCTACAAAGCTCCCACGCTATACCTGCTACAAGTTCTGAACCAAATCCTACCCGAAACATCGCCTTTGCTACTGGCTCCACAAATATGGACCCTACCCCTCCAAGGGGTGATGCAACAGAATGGAGCCCCAAACCAAGAAGATCTTCGCCCGCTTCTAAGAGGCGGAATACTACCCAATAAGTCTTATACCTGCTATACCTGATTAGTGCACCCTGTGCAAAGCTGAAAATTAATGTACATTAAGTATTTATTGCTAAATTCATACACCTTGTTAACTGAAGATATTTCCTGCAATGTGTGTTCCCGCATCCCATCTAGACATCCTGAATGTAAAACTTTGATTTTTGCTAATATTTTTTCCTTACAGGGCTTGACTTATGTTCAAATAGAAACTATACGATATATATTATAAAGGTGAAAGGATACCTTTAAAAAAAAGAGAGAGTTTATGTTTCTTATATATTCATTCTGGGTGTAAGGTTCCTCACTATTATTGTACCCTTTCAGATTGGGTTGTATATTACAATAATTGCCCGCCTCCAAGAGGTGGAATACTACCCAATAAGTCTTTTAACTGTCATCTCTGAAAGGTACAAGCTGTACAAAACTGATAATTAATGGATATTAGCTATATTTTGCTAAAAATATACACTATACTAACAGAAGATACCCCCTGTAACTTCTGATCCCGAGCCACATCTAAACATCCTGAATGTAAAGCTTGATTTTTCCTAATATTACTCTCTCCTTACAGGGCTTGTCTTATGCTCAAATAGAAACCATATGCTATGTATTATAACTATGAAAGGATATTTGGGGGAGGGGAAGGGAAAGGGGGGAAAAAAAAAAAAAAAAAAAAGAAAAAAAAAAGATAGACTATGTTTCTACTATATGCACCTTGGGTATAAGGTTTCTCAATAATGTTGTTCCTTTTATATTGGATTGTATACTACCTGAACTATAGGTCATATGCAATTTAGCTTGTAACATAGCTGAACAGAAAGTAATATATGAGAACAGGTAGACACTAATATCTAACTGAGACTAGTCTTAAATCTAGGTCGTTGCATAGATCTGCTTTAAGATAAGATCTTGGTAAAACACCCCTGATGCACAGGAGTGGCTCATGGAACTAGACTGTAGTCACCTACTACTTTCCAGACGTTCAACTTTACATATCCATTCACCCCCCTAATCGACTTAGTGTGCAAATATCATACACTAAATTAGCTAGCAATTATAGATTCTTTATAATGAGCATCTAAGCTAACACTTATAATAACCATATACAGTGAAGCTATACCTAACGTTAGAACCTCTGGGAAACTGCCCTTTAAAACACAAAGAACAAGGAAGGAAAAGGTGGGAAGGAGAGTTGATCAACAATGCTTTATTATTGTCTTAAGTTATTGACTGCTTTTGCTTTGTTTTGCAGTATGCTCTTATGTTTCTTCAAAATGTGCACTATTTAATATGTTCTTAATTATATTCCAGATCTTCACGAGAGAAGGTATGAATTACTGTTGCTAAGGTTTTAATTTAACTGGTTGAGTTAATCCCGGAAATAATCCGGATTTGTGTTTGTTGTTGTTTCAAACATAACTCATAACGTAACTAACTATTATCTAAACAAACTGGTTGCCCCGCCCCCCCCCCCTTTTTACTCTAGGTGGTAACCGTTATTTTTTTTTACATATTAGCATATAAAATTGTACTTCACTACAGCATAATCCCTTACTCATAGCGGTGCTTACCCGCTGAATATCCCCCATTTCCCCCTCAAGTTTTATTCTGGTGTCTCTGGACCTCCGGTGCGCCAGGACACAATAGGAGTTCATCCTCAGTTCTTAGTTGGGTTCATTGCATATATTTTCTTAAACAACACCTCTTTCCTCTCTGATAAAGTGATATTAACTCTCAATATATCCCTATCAAGTTTAGATAGGCTCTTATATACATTTCCACATAGCTGTATCTAACCTCCCCCTTTCTACCCTCTACCTCACCTCCCTTTCTCTCCTTCCCCCCTCCTTTTTTTTTTTTTTTCTTTTCCTCTTTCTCTCTCCTCCCCTCTCTCAATATGGAACTAACAGTGATCACTCACAATACCCAAGGCCTTAATTCTCCGACCAAAAGAAGCCTCCTACTCAATAGCATTAAAAAATTGAAGGCTAATGTCATCTTCCTACAGGAGACCCACTGGATCAGGTCCCCAGGTATCCCCTTTTCATTCAAAAAATTTTCAACCAAATTAGAGGCCTCCTACTCCACTAAGTCTAGGGGAGTGGCCATCCTCTTTAAAGATAACCTACAAGTAGAAAAGATTTACGTTGAGTTAGACCCTGAGGCTAGGTTTATTATTTTTATATGTAAAATAAATGGACGAAAATACACTCTAGTAAACCTTTATGCCCCGAATTCTAGGCAAATACCTTTCTTAAAACATATCCTTAAGCTTATTGATGCACTCAAACAGGGAACCTTGATTATTGGAGGAGACTTCAACTTAGTCTCCGATCCCCTTAAAGATAAAAAAGGGACTACAAGAGCGACTCCTGACCGCTCAACTAGTTCACTTTCAGCTGCATTCAGAAATCTTATGGCACAATACAGCCTCTATGATGTGTGGAGAGCCATGCATACCTCAGACAATGATTACACCTTTTACTCTAGTGCCCACAAGATGTTCTCGAGAATCGACTATATCTTTGTTGAGGCACATACCCTTAACGAGATACACTTTTCCAAAATAGAAGTAATCGCCTGGTCTGACCACAACCCTGTGATTGTATCTTTCTTTTCGCACCAGGCCCCATCAATTAAGAAGTGGAGGTATGAGGAGTGGTTGATAGCAAATCCCCACACACTGCAGGAAATTGGAAATAATCTGCAAGAGTTTATTCAAATTAATGATACAGAGCAGACAGACGTGCAGTATGTGTGGGCCTCACTTAAGGCTTACCTTAGAGGGATACTAATTAATAAAGCTAATACATTTAAGAAAAATCAGGGTAGAACGTTGGCTGATCTAACTTACGAGTTTAGAAAACAGACCTCCCTCTTAAAATTAAATCCATCTTTGCAAGGCGCGAAGAAGTTAGAGCTCCTGAAAGAGGAACTTAATAAGCTTGAATCTATTAAGATTCAAAAAACTCTCTTTAGGCTTAAACAAACCTATTACTACCACAGTAACAAAGCCAACACTCTGTTGGCAACTAAACTTAGAGTAAAACAAGCGCAACGAGCCATACCCTCCATTACACTGGAAGGAAACACAGTAACGTCTCCCAGAGATATAGGTGAAGCGTTTAGAACCTTTTACACTAAATTGTATAGCTTGACAGGCGAGACTTCCACTGAAGTTTACTCTATAGAGGAAATAACTGCTCTTCTGGGTAAACTGCGCCTACCTGAAATAAATATAGAAACAACAAACATGCTAAGTTCTCCGATCTCCATGGCAGAATTAATAAGCGCTATCGCCCAACTTAAAAGAAACAAAGCCCCGGGCCCGGACGGGTTCACGGGCCATTTCTACAAAACTTTTAGTGAATATATAGTTCCAATTCTGTTGCGAACTTTCAATTCCTTTATGAACACAGGGTTATGCCTAAGCGAATTCTTAGAGGCAGACATCATCACCATATTGAAACCGGGAAAAGACTCAGGCTTATGTCAGAGTTACAGACCAATCTCTTTGATAAATTGCGACATAAAGCTGTACTCTAAAATACTTGCTAACAGATTAGCTAGGGTGGTTGGTGAACTAGTTCACCCAGATCAGGTGGGCTTTGTACCAAATAGAGAAGGTCCGGACAATACACGAAGGTTATTTGACATATTATATGAAGCTAACAATAGGGGGGTCTCCCTTCTGGCCCTGTCCCTTGACGCGGAGAAGGCGTTTGACAGGGTCAGGTGGGATTACCTCTGGTGTACCCTTGAAGCTTTTCATATACCACCTCACTTTATTAGGGCAATCAAGGTCCTATACTCAGTTCCCACTGCAAGGATTAGCGGAGTGGGTTTCCAGTCAGCCCCGTTTGCCATCCTGAATGGAACCAGGCAGGGTTGTCCGCTGTCTCCGATCCTATTCGCATTGGCTATCGAGCCTTTGGCTCAGTTGATAAGAGATGATCCCGACATTCTGGGGGTTGATTTTGGGGGTTCAACCCACAAGATTGCGTTATTTGCAGACGACGTTACCCTACTACTCACATCCCCATCCTCATCTCTGTCAGCTGTCTTTAAATGTCTGGATATATTCTCTAAATGTAGTTTTTATAAATTGAACTACTCTAAAACGGAAGTACTACACATTAATATTCCAGAACCTGAGCTGAGTCCAAACCCCGAAATCATGATCCAGAAAAATTTTACTGACCGCATTCCTGAGTTCAGGAGGCTTCTTGAAAGCTGGGAATTCAGAGAATTCTCGTGGACAGGGCGGATTGCTGCGGTCAAAATGTCGCTTCTTCCTAAAATCACGTACCTCTTTAGGTGCATAAATTTGACGGTCCCGAGACCTATACTCAATAAACTTCAAAGTCTAATCTCAAGATACGTCTGGAAAGGTGGAAGACCCAGAATCGCCACCACGACGATTCAACAACCTTTAGATAGAGGAGGACTAGCCTACCCTAGTGTTCTGATATATCATGATGCCGCACGTCTCTCTCATCTTATGTGTTGGAGCCTAAAGGTTGACCAGCCTAGATGGTATCAAGTAGAGCAGTCCCTTCTCCCTGGAGTTGTTCTGCTTTCTGACCTTCCTTGGATTCCAGTACATGTCCGTAAAACTTTGCGGATTGAACATCCTCTTATTTTGAACACCCTGCTACACTGGGATACTAGAAAAAGTATGGAATCTATTGCCCCACACCCCTCTCCTCTTTATAGGATACAAACTATCTTGATTTCTATGCCGGAGACGCATGTGGGCAATTGGTCTGAGGCTGCTAATGAACCTATCACATCTTTATATAAAAAGGACTCCCTCTTGTCATTTGAAGAGGTCAAGGCTGGGCTCTCCATACCATCATATCTGAACTTTGAATTTATTAGGCTAGCGAGCATCCTCAGGGCTTGGGGACTTTCGGGGCAACCCACAAGACCTCTCACTAGATGGGAACAAAGATGGAATCTGGGCAAGCTACTCAAAGGCTCTCTCTCTTTCCACTATAATCTATTAGTGGCGCACATAAAACCAAATAAACATAGTCAGTACAAAGCCTGGGAAAAGGAACTTAAAATTAACATTGAGATCACAATATGGCTTAAGGAGCTCATCAGCGCTAAGAAAATCTTACATAGCGCAACCTTATGGGAGCTTTATTATAAGATAACCACCAGGTGGCACCTCGTGCCGGTCACACTGAATAAATATTATCGAAAGACCTCCCCCCTATGTTGGCGAAACTGCGGTCGCTTGGGCACGCAGGTTCACATTTGGTGGGATTGCCCTATAATTAGGGGTGCCTGGGGATTTGCATTTGATGTTCTCAGGTCGCTAGACATATCACTGAGCCCAACCCCTTCAGTGGGCCTCCTACATCACCAGCTTCCACCTATGTCTGATACTAACAAACACCTTACCCTTTACGTCCTGATGGCTACTAAGCTGGCTATTGCCAGGGACTGGAAACAAGCCTCATCTCCTTCACCCAAAAAAATAATCGCCATAATTGACCATATTAGACAGATGGAGGAGTTTGCATTCAGACATCTTAACAAATTAGAACTCTACCTAGAGATTTGGAATAAATGGAGTGAGGCACAGACCTTGTAGACATTAGGGAATCATACAGTACACGATCACTTACTTGAACTTCATCTGCAGAAACTCCCCCTCCCCCCCCTTTTTTTTTTTTTTTTTTTTTCTTTCTCTCTTTCATTCTCCTCCTCTCCCCTCTCCTCCCTTTCTTTCCCTGCAGTCCCGTTCCCCCTTTCTTTTCCCCTGTGTATTACCCTTATAGGCCCGAGCACTTAACACTCTTCTACATAAGCACGTCACTTTTAACTAAATTAATAAACTCACTAATCTTGAATGATGAACTATACACTGTGTCAAGCAGGATTTGAACCCAATATGAGGAGACGATCAATCTATCCAGGGCGCGCTGGTTGTTCAGAGTCTAAGATACAAGTTGAATGTTTGAGTCTATATTCTCTCACACAAGAATGTATCTAATTTATGTACAAAAAGTAAAATGAGGAAATAATGTATGTGCACATACTTCCATCTCTTAACAAACAGTGTCTTATTTCTATATAGTATGCCATAGATACTAATATAACTATTCTATGATGTTACAAAAATCTTATGCTCTAACAGATTTTGTGTTGTACGATTGTTCAAATTGTGTAACTTCTACACTTATGTTTTGTTCTCACTGTTAAATTTTTTTATTGTTCCTCAATAAAAAACTATTAAAAAAAAAATAACAACAATTACTAGTATTAGTATAATCTAAATAGAGGGAGCTTACCTAGTAACACTAATAAGTATTTCAAATTCCCTGAAGGATTATACAGTAAACAAACAGTGAGAAATTTATATGCTCCACTTCAGCGATAATAAAAAATTCAAAAAAATTCACTTATATCACTTATAAAAATTTACTTATATCTATATTAGGATAATGTAATTTCTATACATATATATATATATATATATATATATATATATATATATATATGAGAGAATGGATCGAGATAGGTTTGAAATGAACCAAGAATATATATCTACGTCCATCATATTCCTTATTATGAGACAAATACATATCTCTCAGTTATACACAGATATAACACAAGAATGATTAGCAGACTATATAACAAGCAAACTCGATTACGCCGTAACTCACAGGAGAACACCACCAATAGGAAAGCTGGAAAATCGGCATACTAATAGTCTGAAATCGGCAAATTAAAACATATCCTTTACGTTATAAGATTAAGATTTAGAGTATCATTATGAATAAGAAAGATATCCCCTGAGCTCACATTATATATAATCAAGAGAACATTGCTGTCATGACATATTACACATACATATCCATAAGCTCATCCAATCCCTTTGCGGCCAACAGGTGACGTCACAACCAATCGGAGAGCTCAGAAATCGGAATATAAAGAATAGAAACGATGAGTATAAGCACTCCTACTGTTTAAGGATAATTGACATCAGGTAACCTGAAACATTTAAATACTTATTAACTTATTCTAGCAAGTAGTAATCATACAAATCAGTATATCTAAAAGAAGCTGTAACTAAGGGCAATTTGTTCCGACCGGAAGTGACGTCACCAAGTTACGGAGGCTATACGAATTAGGAACAATAAACTGCATTTTTATTTTCCTGAAAGATTTAAGAGCAATAAAATAACTATTACACAAGGTCTCTTACAAATAGGGACTTTGGGAATAGAAATTATTTATAATATTTACATGAATAGGTAACAGCGAAACCGGAAGTGTCCCTAAACCAGGCATCCGGTCAGATAGCTACAAAAGGCCACCAGTAAGTACCAATAACCAGTCTTGATAAAGGCCTAGAGGGGCCGAAACGCGTAGACTGGTAAGCACATTTCCATTGGGAGTTACTATTTGTGAACCTGCTACACATTGTTTGTATCTTTTTTTCCACAGGTTTTTTTCAACATATTTTTTCGGCCTATTTTCCTTTTGTATTTTTGTTTTGTTTTTTACCATGGTTTTTTTCCCTATCCTGTGATTCCACCCCTTTCTACTAGGAGAACCAGGATCAAAGGTTCCAACACATCACTTGGATTATTTTGTCCACTAATATAATATTTTTTTTTTTTTTTCGAACTTTCACATTTGACTTACTTTTTCACAATTTTTTCACATTGATCATATTTGGATTAATTTGATTTGAACTTGTCTACTCTTAGATATCCATCTGCGTTTAGATATCAACTTGAATTGTTTTTGGCACCACATCACTGAATTTGAACACATTTTTCTGCACAACATTGCACCGATTTATCCTCATTAATAGCTTTTAGATAGTAATCCATTAATTACATATCTTGTATCCTGTAAACTATCACTGTAACAAGTTTCACTTTCATAATAATATATTACATTACATATCTTGTACCTTGTATACTATTACTGTAACAAGTTTTAGTTCTGTACCTTCATGGATCCATGAACTAGGAATTGTGCATATTGCCTGATTTTTTATCATCATCAACATTGATTTTTTATCATCATTAACATTGTTTTTAGCTTTTGTTTATATTTTATATTTGCTTTTATGTTATTAAATTTGAACTATTTTTAGATTTCCACGTTTTCACCTAGCCTCCGTTAGTTGGCGCCTGGTCACTTTATATCTGTATAATCACTCTTTAATAGGCGAAAGCTAGGTTTCGCATTTTCCGGGCATATAGGTGTTAGTTGGCGCTCTAGTAGGACTTACATATCTCTAGAATAGGTTAATTGCAATGGGGTCCATAGTGTAAGGAATTAATATGGCAAGGCGGTGAATAGAAAATAATACCATTAACCCCTTAGTAACCAGACCATTTTTCAATTTTCTTAATGTTAGGGACCAGGGCTACTTTTACATTTCTGTGGTGTTAGCGTTTAGCTGTAACTTTCCTCTTACTCATTTACTGTACCCACACATATTATATACCATTTTTCTTGCCATTAAATGGACTTTCTAAAGATAAAAAAAACACTTTTTCTAACTTTGACCCCCAAAATCTGTTACACATCTACAACCCCATGCTAAATAATTTCTAAATTTTGTCCTTAGTTTAGAAATACCCAATGTTTACATGTTCTTTGCTTTTTTTGCAAGTTATAGGGCAATAAGTACAAGTAGCACTTTGCTATTTCCAAACCATTTTTTTCCAAAATTTGTATAAGTTAAATTTTAACACTGATATCTGTCAGGAATCCCTGAATAACCCTTTACATGTATATATTTTTTTTAGTAGACAACCCAAAGTATTGATCTAAGCTCATTTTCGTATATTTCATGCCACCATTTCCCTGCCAAATGCGATCAAATAAAAAAAATCATGAACTTTTTTACTAACTTTTCACAAACTTTAGGTTTCCCACTGAAATTATTTACAAACAGCTTGTGCAATTATGTCATACATGGTTGCAAATGCTTCTCTGGGATTCCCTTTGTTCAGAAATAGCAGACATTTATGGCTTTGGCATTACATTTTGGTAATTAGAAGGCCGCTAAATGCTGCTGCGCACCACACTTGTATTATGCCCAGCAGTGAAGGGGTTAATGAGGTAGCTTGAAGGTTTAATTTTAGCTTTTGTGTAGAGATAAGCCTCCCATCTGACACATCCCACCCCCAGATCCCTCTCTGACCCCTCTCAAACGGCTCTCTTCCCTACCCCACCTCACTATTGTAACCGCCATCTTTAGTACTGGCAGAAAGTCTGCCAGTATAAAAATAAAAAGTTTTTTTTTTTTTTATTATATATTTTCTGCAGTGTAGGATCCCCCCTTACCATCAAACCTCCCTGAGCCCGCCCAAACAGCTTTCTACCCCCCCCCCCCTCTATTTTCCACCATTTTGAGTAATGGCAGCTGCCTGCCAGTACCCATTTTCCAATAAAATCTGCCTTTTTTTTTTATAAATCCCACTTTCTCTGTAGTGTAGCTGCCCACCTCAATACCCTCCCCTCCCCCTCCCAGATCCCTTTCCCACCCTCCTCTCCCACCACTAATTGTTTAGTGGCAACATTACCCCCTCCCTCTCCCACCACCCTTTTCCACCAATTCTTATTTAGTGATCGCGCACATGAGATCCCCCCTCCCCCACACTGGCCGGACGTTCTCCAGCGATGGGCCGCTCACCCGCCTCCCACCAATGATTGGCACCATCGCTGGCCAATGCAGAGAGGGCTACAGAGTCGCTCTCTCTGCATCAGATGCTTAAAAAAGGGTATTGCAGGATGCCTCAATATCAAGGTATCACTGCAATACCCTAAAAGAGGCTGGAAGCGATTATGATTGCTTCAAGCTCTTGAAAACCCTGAGGACGTATAGGGTATGCCCTTGGTTATTAAGTGACAGTACCCTGTACGTCCTTGGTCCTTAAGAGGTTAATATATAGCGATGACACTTTATTATATAGCTTCTAGTACATAATGACCTTTTTTTTTTTTTTTTTTTTTTTTTTTACTGGTATCATATGGTAACATAGTAGATGAGGTTGAAAAAAAGTGAGTCTCCTATGTCTTTTTTAGAGATTGGTCCCTAGAACTTCACTCCATACTACCTTGCATCAATGCCTCTTTTAATACATGCTAGTATCTTATTAGCCTTAGAAGCTGCTGCCTTGCATTGTGTCCAGATAATATTTATATTATCTATAGATATAACTAGAAATTATCAAACAAATATAAGCAATTTCTATATCTTGGCTCATATCCCTGGGTAGTGCTTACCAGTTAGAAGCCCTCTCCCAAAGGGGCGTAGACAGAAATTACCTCTCCCCTGATTACCTAATTAAGGTAATCTGGACCCATTCCACCTATCCTCCTAGTGGAAAAGAGGCAAGTGAGCCTGGTAAGCATTACCCAGGGATATGGGCCAAGATATATAAATTGCTTATATTTGTTTGATAACTTCTAGTTATCTTAACCCTTCCTGCTTACCAGTGAGAAGAGAATAAAGCAATAAAAAAAAAACGGTAAAAACCTGCAAAAAGTTTATTTACGGCACCTCAGAAGATAAGACTTTTTGACCAAACTTTGCTGAAGAGGATTGTCGCATATTAAACTTATAATGAGAGAAAAGGGTATGATGAGAACTCCAGACCACTGCTTGACATATCTCCATAGGTGTAGCATCTGCTTTCAAAGCCCATGATGTTGAAGTTGCCCTTGTAGAATGTGGCATCAGCCCAACTGTCTGTACTTTCCAACTGGCCAAAGTTAATTTCACAGAAGCTTGACCTTGTCGTAAACCCCTTGGTGCTACAAACAAACGATCTGTTCTTCTAGTAGCCATAGTTCTTGAAACATATGTGTGTAGACAGCGCACCACATCAAGTCAGTAAAATGACTTCCCTGCTGAATCTTGCTTTGGACAAAAAACAAACAAACAAAAAAAACCTGGAAAATAGGAGCACCAAAGGCTGACGTATGCTATCAGGCTTAAAGTTCTATACAAATATAAGCAAAGAGGGTCAAAATGGATAAGAACATACATCCAACCAATGTAAATATAGTATAGCCAAAAAATTATTTAGATTCTAATTAAAAAACACAAAACAAATCATTTAATAAAATCGACATAAACTTAAACAAACTAGAATCAAAAAATAATAATAAACTTAAACAAACTAGAATAAAAAATAATGATAATAACCAGGTGTGATCACAGCCTGAAAATACAATGTGGAAAATTAGTGTCCTGCCCCTCCTGGGGTCAAAAATAGAGAAAAAACAAGATATGTAAATTGTAAAATGTGTACACGTGTATAAAAAATAAAAATATAAAAAACTGTCTTTAATAATCCAAATCCTGGTGGTGTCCTGATATGGGTGGTCCTGGTGAAAAAATTATTGGGGGTGCCGCAATAACCTGTATAAAGTGAATGTGGCTATGCAAGTGGTAGTGGTGTATGAACCTGGGATAACTGTGAGAAAGCCTAGGACCACTGTAAACAGGCTTGGGATCACTCTACCTAAAAAATAAAATAAACCAAAAATGCACAAATTGTCTAAAAAGTGAGTGTATATCAGAAATAAACTCACCAAATCACAGGAAACGATAGGGAAAAATACAAGCCTCCTTATGCAGTTAACGAGTTTCAGCCCGCAAAGGGCCTTTCTCACCTTTCTCAAAACATCTATTTGATTTTATTTTTAGGTATTTTGTTTAAGTTTATTAGTTTAAGTTTATTATGTTTTGATTCTAGTTTGTTTAAGTTTATGTCGATTTTATTAAATGATTTGTATTATGTCTTTAATTAGAATCTACATCATTTTTTAGTTATACTATATTTACATTGGTTGGATGTATGTTCTTATCCATTTTGACCCTATTTGCTTATATTTGTATATAACTTTAACCCTGATAGCATACTTCAGCCTTTGGCGCTCCTATTTTCCATTTTTTGTTTGCATGTAGTTGGGATCTTTGTTAGGAGATCCTCTAATAGTGAGCTTGTATGCTACCCCGGGCACAGTCTTTTACTCTGTTTTCTCCTTCATTGGGACAAAAAGATGGTAACATAATGTCTTGGGATTTATGAAAATAAAGAGACAAACTTTGATAAAAACCCAGGAACTGTGGGCAAAACAGCCTTATCTTTACGGAAAGTGAGAAAAGGTTCCTTGACGTTAAGGGTTTGTAATTTAGAGAGTAGTCTTGCAGATGTAACAGCAACCAGAAAAATGGTCTTCCACGTAAGAAACCAGAGTGAAATCTCACTAATGGGTTCAAATGGAATTTCCATCAAAGCTTCCAAAACCAAAATGAAGATCCCGAATGACAGATTTGATAGAAGGTTAGCTATGACCCAATGCTTGAAAGAATTGATGAACCAAAGGTTTCTGTGCGCACTTGACTCCAGTAATAACAGAGATAGCAGACACCTGAAATTCAGTGTTCTAGCACAGGTCTCTTAGGAAACGTTTATGAAGAAAATACAATAAATGATGTAATTCCATCTTGGTTGTAGAAGCACTATGTTCAATAATCAAGGCTGAAAAAGTATTCCATATTCTGTAATAGGTTGAAGAAGTGATCTTCTTTCTAGTCTGAATTAAAGTTTGATTTACTGCATTTGATATACAGATGGCCCTCATTTTACAACGGTTCAATTTACACTGTTTCAGAATAACAACCTTTTTTTTCAGTCATGTGACTGCTATTGAAAAGCATTGAGAAGCAGTGCATTTATTAAAATAGCCAGTAGGTGGAGCTGTCCGCTTGTGTTGCAGCAAAGCCAAGTAAGCTGAAATTAATCAGTTTAACCAGACCTGAGCTATCGAGCAGATTTCAAAGGAACAAGATTTTCCTGTCTATAACTCAGTCCATATTGGAATGCATAGAAAGAACTGTTTGCAGAAAAATGCAAGTGAAGTCTGTGTTGTGTGATTATTTTATTAGGTTTATAATGCTGTTTAGCAAATGTTTTTGTTCATTTAACTTAGTTTAATTATATATTTTGTGTTGTGTGATTATTTTTTTAGGTTTATAATGTTGTCTAGCATTTAAAGTCTTCATTTCAAAGCTTTAAAAATAATGTATTAAGTGTTACTTATGACAATTTTAAAAGGGGCCTGGAACCTATCTCCCTCACTTCCCATTAACTTACATTATAAACTGGGTTTCAATTTACAACGGTTTCGATTTACAACCATTCCTTCTGGAACCTAACCCTGGCGTAAGCTGAGGGCTACCTGTATTCAGTTGTCTATATCTTGTGACCTCAGCAACCATACCGTTAGGTTCAAGCGCTGTGGGGCCTGATGCAGGATTGGACCTTGAGACAACATGTCTGGAGGCTGTGGAAGGCGCAACAGAGGTTCCACTGAAAGATGTAACAACAGAGGAAACCATGGTCCGCTAGGCCAAAAGAGGATTACTGCCACAAACGTTGCTTTTCCCTTTGAATTCTCCGGAGTAGACGAGGAATGAGATGGAATGGCGAAAATACATATAACAGGTTAAATCTCTATACCTGAGAGAGAAAGCATCCGTTACCAAAGCTTGTGGTGTTGGCAGACAACTGTAAAATAGAGAAAACTGATGATTGTGAATGGAAGCCATCCAATCTATTTCCGACAATCCCCATCTGTCCACAATCATCCTGAAAAAGGTTTCTGTTCAACTGCCACTCTGTTTGTGAACTTGGCTCAGATAATCTGCCTGAAGATTCTGTAGACGGGGAAGGTTAGAAGCAGATAACCCCTTTAGATACTTCTGTGCCCAAATAAAAATAGGCGACACCTCCTTGAGAGCTTGTAGACTCCTTGTTTCTCCCTGAAAATAAATTAAGGACCTTTCCGCACTGTTGTCGGTCAAAACTTTTACTGAATTTCCATGAAATCATTTTCAAAAGTGAAGCAGTGTCTGATAGACTTCCCTTTTATTTCCAGTACATTTGCAGGAAGAGACTGAAGACTTTTGCCAAGACCCCTGAGCATATCTCCCATGGCGCATAGTTCCCCAACCAAGCTTGCTGGAATCTGTCTGTCTGATTATCCAATCTAGCTTAACCAGAGAATACCCTTGAGAGATGTTCTCCTCCCAAAAACCCCAATGTAGGCATCGTCTTAGCTCCACCAGAAAATGGATTTGCTAACTGTGTCCCAAATGCCTTAGGTAATATCTTTAAAAATGGATTTGAAATAGACGCATATTCCATTTTACCCACTTCACCAGGTGGGTGAGGGAAGACATATGGCCCAACATTTGCATCCAGACTCTAGCTGTTAGACGGGAGGCTGTTCAAAGCTTTTGAAGTAACTTATCAGAATGTTTCTTCTTTGTGGGGACACAGAGACTAGCTGTGCCCCCAGGAAAGTGATAGACTGAGTTGGCTAAAGCTGTGATTTATCAAACATCCAAACTCCTGCAGGGTATGAAGTAACTGGTCCCTGTGACACTTTGCCTGCTGAATAGTGTTTGAAATAAAAATAATGTCGTCTAGATAATGCATCACAAAGAGATCCCTGAACCTTAGCTCTGCAATAAGAGGAACAAAGGTCTTTCTTTCCTATTGCAAATCTTAGAAATTGCCTGTGAACCTCTGTGATAGGGATGTGAAAAGATCCATCTTTAAATCCACTGATAACAGATAAGCCCCTGGATGCAAAATGCTTATTACTGAAATGAGGGATTCCTCCTTCCTAGAAGTCAAGAAATTCAAGATGTTAAGACGCCTGAGGTCCAAGACTAGTCTCCAGGAATTGTTGTTCTTTTTTACTAGAAACAGAGGAGAGTAGAAGCCCTGAAAATGCTGACATACCAGAGACTCTTGAATTACCTCCTGTTCCAGAAGTTTCTGTACAAACTGGTGGATGGCTTGAAGTTTCAAATAATTTTCTGGGAGTGGTGAGATTATAAAGCAAGGATAGGAGGTTTCTTCTTGAATTCCAGTGTATAGCCTTTCCTGAGAATCTATAAGACCCATTTGTCTGTTACCTCTGTCCAGATGTCGCTAAATTTGGAAAGCCTTCCTCCCAGGCACACCTTCATTGTTGTTTGTTCTGGCGAAAATTTGCCGCCCTGGTACAACCTCTACCTCTTGCTTGTACCTGCATTTTCCAATCTGGAAGGCGAAAGGACTCCCTGCTAAAAGAGGTCTTAAAGTTCTTATATTGATTTTTTGTCTATGAGCATAAGAAAAAGATTTGTTAAACTTTGGTGTCTGGGGAAAAATTTACTTATTCATACTGACCATTTAGAAATCAGAGTATCAGGCTCTTTACCAAAAAACATGTTACCTTCTAATGGTAGGCCCAATAAATTAATCTTGGAGCTGGGATCAACCTCTGAGTGACAAAGCCAAAGTGCTCTTCTTACCATGTTAGCTGTATGAATGGATCTGACCAATAAATGTAGCATCTCAGAAACAGAAGATAATTAGCAAAAGCTTTCCTTAAATCTGAAATAAAAGGCATACATGTTTGTACATCTTGAGAGGTAGAAATACTTTGCATAATATTAGAAGACCAGGTATCTGTAGAAAATAAAGCCATGAGTGGATGCAAAAGAGCTCCCTGCTGCAAATAAACTGCTAGATTACGAGTTTTGTCGGTAAAGACTTGCGTTGCTAACGAGCCTTTTTTTTCCAGCGCTCACTTTAAACAACGCTGGTATTACAAGTTTTCTGAATGGCTGCGTTAGCCTCAAAAAAGTGAGCGTTGAGCAAATTTAGCGCCACTTCTCACTGTAATACCAGAGTTGCTTACGGTAGTGGTAAGCTGGCTAAAACGTGCTGGTGCACGATCTCCCCATAGGAATCAATGGGGCTGAGACGGCTGAAAAAAAACCTAACACCTGCAAAAAAGCAGCGTTCAGCTCCTAACGCAGCCCCATTGTTTCCTATGGGAAAATACTTTCTAAGTCTACACCTAACACCCTAACATGAACCCCGAGTCTAAACACCCCTAACCTTACACTTATTAACCCCTAATCTGCCGCTCCGGACACCGCCACCACCTACATTATACCTATGAACCCCTAATCTGCTGCCCCTAACATCGCCGAAACCTACATTATATTTATTAATCCCTAATCTGCCGCCCCCACCTACCTACAATTATTAACCCCTAATCTGCCGACCGGACATCGCTGCTACTATATTAAATGTATTAACCCCTAAACCTAAGTCTAACCCTAACTTAAATCTATTTTTAATAAATCTAAATAAAATTACTATAATTAAATAAATTATTCCTATTTAAAAATAAATACTTACCTATAAAATAAACCCTAATATAGCTACAATATAAATAATAGCTACATTGTAGCTATTTTAGGATTTATTTTTATTTTACAGGCAACTTTGTATTTATTTTAACTAGGTAGAATAGTTATTAAATAGTTATTAACTATTTAATAACTACCTAGATAAAATAAATGCAAATATTACACCTAACACTACTCTATAATTAAATTAATTACCTAAACTACCTACAATTAAAGACAATTAAATTAAACAAAATTACGAAACCCCCCCCACTAAATTACAGAAAATAAAAGAGATTACAATATTTTAAACTAATTACACCTAATCTAATCCCCCTAATAAAATAAAAACGCCCCCCAAAATAATAAAATTCCCTACCCTACACTAAATTACAAATAGCCCTTAAAAGGGCCTTTTGCGGGCATTGCCCCAAAGTAATCAGCTCTTTTACCAGCCCTTAAAAGGGCTTTTTGCGGGGCATTGCCCCAAAGTAATCAGCTCTTTTACCTGTAAAAAAAATACAATACCACCCCACAACATTAAAACCCACCACCCACATACCTCTACTCTAAAACCCACCCAATCCCCCCTTAAAAAACCTAACACTAACCCCCTTAAGATCACCCTAGCTTGAGCTGTCTTCACCCAGCCGGGCCAAAGTCTTCATCCAATCCGGCAAGAAGAGGTCCTCCAGAGGGTCCGAAGTCTTCATCCTATCCGGGCAGAAGAGGACCTCCAGACCGGAAGAAGTCTTCATCCAGGCGGCATCTTCTTTCTTCATCCTTCCGGAGCAGCACCATCTTGAAGACCTCCGACGTGGAACATCCTCCTTGACTAACGACTAGACGACGAATGACGGTTCCTTTAAATGACATCATCCAAGATGGCGTCCCTCGAATTCCGATTGGCTGATAGGATTCTATCAGTCAATAGAATGCGAGGTCAATCCGATTGGCTGATTGGATCAGAAATCGGATTGAACTTCAATCCGATTGGCTGATTGAATCAGCCAATCGGATTTTTCCTACCTTAATTCCGATTGGCTGATTGAATCCTATCAGCCAATCGGAATTCGAGGGACGCCATCTTGGATGACGTCATTTAAAGGAACCGTCATTCATCATGTAGTCATCGGTCAAGGAGGATGTTCCTCGTCGGAGGTCTTCAAGATGGTGCCGCTCCGGAAGGATGAAGAAAGAAGATGTCGCTTGGATGAAGACTTCTTCCGGTCTGGATGTCCTCATCTGCCCGGATAAGATGAAGACTTCGGACCCTCTGGAGGACCTCTTCTTGCCGGATTGGATGAAGACTTCGGCCCGGCTGGGTGAAGACGGCTCAAGGTAGGGTGATCTTCAGGGGGTTAGTGTTAGGTCTTTTTAAGGGGGGATTGGGTGGGTTTTAGAGTATGTGGGTATGTGGGTGGTGGGATTTAATGTTGGGGGTATTGTATTTTTTTTTTACAGGTAAAAGAGCTGATTACTTTGGGGCAATGCCCTGCAAAAAGCCCTTTTAAGGGCTGGTAAAAGAGCCGATTAATTTGGGGCAATGCCCCGCAAAAGGCCCTTTTAAGGGCTATTTGTAATTTAGTGTAGGGTAGGGAATTTTATTATTTTGGGGGGCTTTTTTATTTTATTAGGGGGATTAGATTAGGTGTAATTAGTTTAAAATATTGTAATTTCTTTTTTATTTTCTGTAATTTAGTGGGGGGTTTTTCTCGTAATTTAGTTTATTTAATTGTCTTTAATTGTAGGTAGTTTAGGTAATTAATTTAATTATAGAGTAGTGTTAGGTGTAATTGTAACTTAGGTTAGGGTTTATTTTACTGGTATATTTGTCTTTATTTTATCTAGGTAGTTATTAAATAGTTAATAACTATTTAATAACTATTCTACCTAGTTAAAATAAATACAAAGTTGCCTGTAAAATAAAAAAAAAAAATCCTGAAATAGCTACAATGTAGCTATTAATTATATTGTAGATATATTAGGTTTTTTTTTTATAGGTAAGTATTTAGTTTTAAATAGGAATAATTTATTTAATTATAGTAATTTTATTTAGATTTATTAAAAATAGATTTAAATTAGGGGGGGTGTTAGGGTTAGACTTAGGTTTAGGGGTTAATACATTTAATATAGTAGCGGCGGCGTTGGGGGCGGGAGATTAGGGGTTAATAATTGTAGGTAGGTGGCGGCGATGTTAGGGATGGCAGATTAGGGGTTAATAACAAATTTTATAGTGTTTGCGAGGCGGGAGTGCGGCGGTTTAGGGGTTAATACATTTATTATAGTGTAGGCGATATCCGATCGGCAGATTAGGGGTTAATAATTGTAGGTAGGTGGTGGCAAAGTTGGGGGTGGCAGATTAGGGGTTAATAAATATAATGTAGGTGTCGGCGATGTTAGGGGCAGCAGATTAGGAGTTCATAAGTATAATGTAGGTGGCGGCGATGTCCGGTCGGCAGATTAGGGGTTAACATTTTTTATTTTAGTGTTTGCGATGTGGGGGGGCCTCGGTTTAGGGGTTAATAGGTAGTTTATGGGTGTTAGTGTACTTTGTAGCACTTTAGTTAAGAGCTTTATGTTCCGGCGTTAGCCCATAAAACTCTTAACTACTGACTTTTAAATGAGGTGGGAGTCTTGGAGGTAGAGGCTGTACCGCTCACTTCTTCCAAGACTTGTAATACCAGCGTTAGGAAAATCCCATTAAAAGGATAGGATACGCAATTGACGTAAGGGGATTTGTGGTATGGAAAAGTCGGGGAAGAAAAGTGAGCGGTACACCTGTACCTGCCAAACTTGTAATACCAGCGGGCGTTAAAAAGCAGCGTTAGGACCCCTTAACGCTGCTTTTTAAGGCTAACACCAAACTCGTAATCTAGCCGATAGTTTCTTAAAGTGATGGTAAATACAAGAGTATAACAAACGCTAGGATTTACCATCACTAAAAATCAAGTCCTAATTTTTTTAAATTCCTCCAAATAAATATTCTTTATAGGCAGTCACTGGAAAGGTTTCAACAGAATCGGTCTTAGATTTAAACCAGTCTGAAGACACAGAAGGTTGTTCCACCTAAAGTCTCCTTGATGCATTTAATAAATACACATAATGTAGCAGTATCAAACACAGCAGTAGCAGCAGGATCATTTGAATGTATTGAAGAAGCCTTGCACTCAGAATCAGTGTCAGATTGTTGAACACCCTTAGAAACATGTTCACCAGGGAATGTGGCTGCATTAGCACTTCCACCAAAAAGTTGAAAACGGCAATCTTTACATATTTTCTTATCCTACCAACAGGGTGCATTTTACAATGCTAAGGAAGACTTGGGCTCAGGCTAAAGAGTAAATAAAGCCCTATAAGAAAAAAAAACATTTTAAAAACAGCATAAATAAAACAGAGAAAAAAACAAACCTTTTTTAAAAAAACTCCATCTCCCTTGGCACTGTCAGGATCAGAAACAGGCTCTGGCTCCAAGCTGAGACGTTCAGACATTATTCACAAATGTAGAAAAATAGAGGAGCCCAATATTGAAAGAGCAACCCAAGGTGCTTCAATACTGGAACAAGTATTATCAAGTAGCTTGTAAGGTTAATTGTAGCTGTAGTGTAGAGATTACCCTCCCACCCGACAACCCCCTATCCTTCCCAAAGAGCTCTCTTCCAACTCCCCAGTGGTCACCATCATCTTAAGTACTGGCAGACAGTGTGTCATTATGTGGTTTAGGGAGAAATAAAAAAATAATAATAATAAAAAAATGTTTATTTATTTTGTTTATATTGGTATTACACAAAAAAGTGAAGCTAAAAACGCCAAATTTGACACATTCCACGCAAAACTCCAAAAATGTACCGGACATTTATCTTACATCTCTCTAATAGTCTCTCAGATTGGAAAGGTTCCTTTTCCCAACTTATGTTTTGAGATCTCTCCACAGGTGCTCTATGGGATTGAGATCTGGACTCATTGTTGGCCAGTTCAGTACTCTCCAGCGTTTTATCTTAAACCATTTCTGGGTGCTTTTTGACATGTGCTTTGGGTCATTGTCTTGCTGTAAGACCTATGCTCTCTGACGGAGACCCAACTTTCTGACACTGGGCCCTACATTGCACCACAGAATTCTTTGTTAGTCTTCAGATTTCATAATGCCATGCACACAGTCAAGACATCCAGTGCCTGAAGCAGCAAAGCAACCCCAAAACATCAGTGAACCTCCACCATGTTTGAATGTAGAGACTGTATTCTTTTCTTTAAAAGACTAATTTCTTTTTCTGAAAACAGTAGAATCATGGGCTTTACCAAAAAGTATTTTTTGTTTGTCTACAGCACATTCTCCCAAAAGGATTTTGGCTTCCTCATGTAAGTTTTGGCAAACTTCAATCTGGCTTTTTTATGTTTATGTGTCAGCAGTGGGGTCCCCTGGGTCTCCTATCCCTTTTCATTCAGATGGCGACATATAGTGCAAGCTGACACGTACCCTGTGCCTGAAGGTCAGCTTGAATTTGTCAGGAAGTTGATCAAGGTTCTTTATCCACCATAAGAAAAATCATTGCAATCTTTGATCAATTTTATTACAAGACCAGAGACTTCTATTTTGCATTCTCTTTCTTTACTACTCCAATGCAGCTTTTAAAATTAACAGAATAACATAACATAATATATTAAAACAGCATAGAAAACAGATAACCACAATAAGTAGCTAGAGAGAGAGCTAACTTATAACTCCAAGAAAAAAGTGACCAATCAGAGAAGGAATAGTGTCCATAAACTGTCCAATAAGCAGCCAAACCTCCTCTTTCTTTTGCTGCTCAGTCAAAGATAAGTACAATAAATTTTATCTCTAATAAAGTTTTAAGTTTTTATCCTGTTTATGCTATTTTCAATGTATGATAGTATGTTTTTTGGATTTATTCTTTTATTTAGTTCTTATGACTCATAATTTTGTCTAGTTTTCCCTATTTATTTGTTTGTTTGTTTTGTCTGTAAACAAGAAATTTGATAAATTTGCCTCCGTTTTTTGGTTTTTATTATTTAGACAGTTTCGTTTCGCTTTTATATTATCTCCGTTTTTTTGTTTACCTAACAAAGCTTTCCCATTACCTCCGGTTTTTATAATGTTTCTGCTGAAGTTCTTATAAGTTGTTTTCAGCTCCCCTCCATCTTCTTACACTCACTCGAGCGTTCCGGTCGCCATTTTGTGGGCCGGACTTCCTTTCCCGCCCTCTCAGTCTGACGCGACTTGTTTCTCTGTCAGTCTGAGTTAGTCTCACCTCACGACCGGTAACATTTGTTGCCATTTCCACTGTGGTTTAATTATTTACATTGCAAACCCCATTTCTTTGCTCTTATTGCCATCTTGTGGTTAAACTCTTAACTTAGCAAGTTATATATAAATATCTAAGTTTTGCTATAGTGATATGTTTTAAAATTCTTTAATATTTTATTATATAAGAGTTATTTAGTTATTATTATATAGTTGTTTCAAAGAAATACTTTATATTTAATTTATTAAGGAAACTTTATTAAGTTTTACTTAAAAATATAGATAAAAAATTTATTTTTAAGAATGTCTGAAAACCCAGAATGTACTCCTCCTTTAACAGCACAGACTGTTCAGTCTATGATTGATTCTTCAATGAACAATCTTTTTAATAAAATGTCTTCATTAATGGGCATTAAAGAAACTAAAAAATCTTTAAAGAGAAAAAAATCCCTCAATTTCTGTAATTGCCAGTAAAAAGCTTATAACAAAATCTCGTCAGCTTTTGTCTGACACCGCAATTCCTCGCAGTTAGGGAACAAAAACTGCTGTCAAAAGAACCCTGAATCCCAAGAGTATCCAAATGGGAGATCCTAGCCTAAGTACAATATTAAAAGAAAATGTAAAAAAGTTGAAAAATCATCTTCTGATAACAGTTCTGAGGATGGTAGTTATACAGATATAAACTCAGATTCTATTTATGTGGACTCTGAAAACTCAGATTATACCCCTGCTACTAAAAGACATAAGAAAATGCATAAAAAATTAAGAGATTTTATTGAGGAGGAGACAGAATTCACTGATTGTCTGGGTATTCCAAGATTTAATCCTGATGAGCTTCACCATCCCCGCTCTGCGGAATGGTGCCCCACTATTGGGGTGGCAAAATTAATTGATTTCCAGCTCAGGAAACCTTTAAAGAAGCAGACTCGCAATAAAATGAGGGCGGAATGTCCTCGCCCCTTACTCCCTAAAAACGCATCAATTACCCCTGAGGTTGATCCTAAAATCCTTAAGTTTATTGGTGCCCCAGGTTACAAGGTTAAAAAAGGGATTGACAGATCCTGGAAGATATGTCAGGATAAATTGTTAGATTCCATAGGTCCCTTGACCAAGTTATTTGAATTATCAGAACAGGGTGTTGCAGAGGATGCCCCCCTTGACCCGTATGTTGTTAGAGAATGGGTCCAAAGGCTCCTATGCTTTATAGGTAATACAAATGCTGCCATGACTTTAGAAAGACGACTAAATATATTACGGGAAATTGATCCAAAAATGTCAGATTTCGCTTCCAATGAAATTTCCCCTGATGATAATGGGTTGTTATTTGGTGACTCTTACTTGAAAGAGCTCAATCAATATGTAAATACTTTTTCTAATCTCAACAAGGTTAAGACCTCTGTGAAAAAGATATTTTATCCTAATCAGAGTTTCTCTGACAGGGCCGGGAGAGGCAGAGGCCGCTTTCCCGGCCGTCAACCATACCTATCCAGATCTCATTATAACCAATCCCATCAACCCCATTACTCTACCCAGTATCAGTCTCAATTCAACAGAAGTTTCCAAGAGCCTGCAACCACATCAGCTTTCTTCCCAGCAAGAGGACGCCCTTGGAATCAAAGAGGCTTCAGGGGTAGAGCAAGATCAAGACAAGCGCCAGGTAAGATTATTGGTTCCTTATCAGGTTCTTTCTTCCCAAGACAGAATTGGTGGCAGAATCACTTTGTTTGCCCAAAACTGGGCTTCAATCACTTCGGATCCTTGGATCCTTCAAGCAGTGTCAGGAATTTATATAGAATTTATTTCCCTTCCCATTCAAATAAAATGTCCACAACCAAAAAGACAAAATTCTGGTTCAAAACGAAATTTCTTCCCTATTTTCTAAAAAAGCTATCCTTCCAGTCCCTCATCCTCAAATTTTTTTATTTAAGCAATCTTTTCCTTGTCAAAAAGAAAAACAACCAATTCAGACCTGTCATAAATCTAAAATCTTTAAATGCGTATGTTGTTTACCATCATTTCAAGATGGAAGGCATCCATTTATTAAGGGAATGCCTAAGAGAAAACAATTGGCTTGTTCGTTTAGATCTCAGAGACGCTTATTTAACAGTGCCAATCACTCAAGAGCATTGGAAATTTTTAACTTTCCGTTGGGAAGATCAATTTTGGAATTTCACCTGTCTTCCCTTCGGCCTATCCTCTGCTCCTTGGATTTTCACAAAATTACTCAAACCTGTGATAGCTTGGTTAAGACTTTGAGGTGTTTGTCTAATAATCTATTTGGACGACATCCTTTTTATGGACCAGAATTTTCTCTCACTCCAAAATCATCTGTTTTCCACTATCTCCCTTTTGGAATCTCTAGGTTTCATTGTAAACAAACATAAATCAATTTTATCTCCTACCAAATCCTTAGTTTTCTTAGGGTTCAAGATAGATACAATTCTTTCCACTTTGAGTCTTCCATTAGACAAAGTGAAGAATATAAAGAAAGAGATTTCCAAAACCTTATCCAAAGAGTCTGTCCCCATCAGAACTATAGCCAGGATAGTAGGGTTACTATCATCCTCTATTCAGGCTATATTTCCTGCCCCTCTTCATTATCGCGAACTTCAAAGACTGAAAATCCTTCATTTGAGAAAAGGTTTTTCCTACTCTCATTTGATTCCCATATCTCCGGAAGCGAAAGAAGAACTTTCTTAGTGGCTTTCTCATTTAGATGCCTGGAATGGAAGAGCCATTTTTGGCAAAACGCCGGATTTCATCATTGAATCTGATGCCAGTCTTTCAGGCTGGGGAGCTTGTTGCGGTCCTTCCATCACAGGTGGCAAATGGACTCTGGAGGAGAAACGCTTTCATATAAATTGTTTAGAATTATTGGCTGGCTCGTTTGCAGTCAAGAGTTTTGCAAGGTCTTCTTCTCCAGTCTCTATTTTCCTGCGTATGGACAATATATCTGCGGTGCAGTATCTCAATCGTTTGGGAGGCACCAAGTCCAGGGATCTGTCCAACATCACCAAAGATTTTATTTATCTTTGTTTGGACAGGAACATTTCAGTCAGAGCAGAATATATTCCAGGACAATCGAATTTGGTTGCGGACTGGGGATCTCGTCATTTGACAGACTTCAGCGATTGGAAATTGGACAGGAGTCTTTTTCTCTCTCTCCAATCTCTCAGGGGTCCCTTTTGTTTGGATCTATTTGCATCCAGGACCAATTTTCAGATTCTTCCTTATTTCAGCTGGCGCCCGGACCCAGAAGCAGCGGCCATGGATGCTTTTCTCCATCCATGGCCGCGTCAGGGGGTTTACGCGTTTCCTCCATTTTCAATGATTCCAAGGACAATTTAAATTGTCCGCAGGGATCTCCTACGTCTAACGATGGTGACCCCCCTTTGGCCGACACAGTCATGGTATCCATCCCTTTTGGAGATGTCCATCGATCTCCCAATTCTTCTTCCTTGTCTTCCCCATCTTCTCACAGATCCGGAGGGCAATTATCACGATCTAGTCCTTCAAGTTCTCTTCTCCTAGTAGCATGGACGATCTCAGGGGACCCTGGCTCTCCGAGGCCTTTCGGCTGGAGCAAGATCCCTCATTCAGGAATCTTGGGCCCCAGGTACTCGTAGATGCTACTTTGCCGTTTGGTCTAAATGGTCTGGCTGGTGCTTGCAAAGGAATCTGGATCCCTTTTCTTCAGATTTAACCAACATTATTAACTATTTGTCCCATCTTTTTGATTTAGGTTTAGCTTATAGAACTATCAATGTTCATCGCTCAGCTATTTCTGCTAAACATAATTTGATTAATAATGCTTCTGTTGGTAAACACCCTTTGGTTTGTACGATCCTCAAGGCCATGAAACTAAAAAGGCCTCCGGTCCCTAAACATGAATTTTTCTAGGATGTGGATTTAATTTTTTCCCTTTTTAAATCTTGGCCAGATAATGTCTCACTATCCTTTAAACAACTCACAGCTAAACTCGCCACTCTTCTTTGCCTAATTTCTTTCAGAAGGGTTTCTGATGTTAAGGCCCTAGATTAGAATTCTAAACGTTTCTCCCCCGAAGGTGTTACCTTTTTCATCTCACGAAGAACTAAAACTCTTTCCACATCTATCTTTTACCCTTACCTTCCTTCTGAACCTTACCTTCCTTCTGAACCTTCCATTTGTGTGGTAGAATCCAGAACTTTACCTTTTAGAAAACCTTCTAACAATCAACTTCTGATATCTTTTATTCCCCCTCGAGATGGGATAAATGGGTTATGAAAGAAGCTGGGATTGATATTTCTTTCCCAGCCCATTCAGTTAGAGGTTCTGCTGCTTCCAAAGCCTTTTTGAAATCTGCTCCTCTTCAACGGATTTTGGATGCGGCAGATTGGTCTTCAGACTCTACTTTTAAGCAATTTTATTTCAGACCCATTCAACATGCCTCACTTAACTTATTTTCTTAAATTGTTTATTTTATTATTAATGTGTTTTAAACTTGCAAAATAGGAGTCTCTGGTCTTGTAATAAAATTCTGATTATCCTAATATTTTGAAGGTATAATCTAGATTTTATTAAAGACACAGAGACGAGTATTTTCCCACCTCAGTTATGTATGATACCCTCCTGTTAAGGATTATATATTATTATTTCTTATAAATTTTGTTTTGACAGTGTCCATCTGAAAGGAACCCTTTCCTTGTGTCGGGATTTCTACCTTCTATACAAGAGGATTTTCATCTTGCAAGCATCCCTAGATCCAAGTCATCTTCTGCAATCAATTTCTTATCACCCAAGTTTCTCGTCAATCAAATTTTCAGCAGTCATACTTATGTTTGGTTCTGTTTGGGACTTTTTGGACTTTTGATGATTCTAAATTTATTTCCTTTTGTGAGCATCAATCAAGAAAGAGGAGGTTTGGCTGCTTTTTTTTAATTTTTTATTAATTTTTTATAACCAGCAAACAATACATAGGCATTCAATATAACTCATAAGCCATACAGGGCTTAGTACAGTTTGATATGTACAAGCGAAAAGAGAGAATTTTGGCATGCATTGAAAGAACAGATATAAAATAATAATATTCATCGCCAATATGTAACAAATTTATTGTCCTGCATGGTTTGCTGGAAATTTTTACCTTTTAATGACTTAACACAAAAACTATAATGGACACTCTATTATAAAATTACCTAATGATAATTTTCTTGACTATGAAAACCCATAATCACAAAAAAAAACAACAAAAAAAAAAAAAAAAAAAACAACATCCCCGTATGGGGGGATCTCTCACTCGGGCCCCTCCGCGTCCGGGTCCGACTACCGCCTCCATCCTCCCATACAATTACATATCAAACTTATTTCTAGTAACCCTCATATATCCACTTCCCTTACAGTTGAAAGCCAGCTTGCAGGAAACACATTGGATATAACCAGCTCAGCAAACGAGATGGAGTTCAGAAAGGGGGCTAAGATCCGTCTTTGTATAGAAAGTGGATAGGATTTAACCACAGGTAGCCAGTCTAGCAAGAAGATTTTTATCTTTGCTTCTGTTGAGAAGACTGTATGGTATGATTCATATAATATCTGGTATTGTATTTCCTTAAGAAATATTGAGAAACTAGGTGCCACATGGTCTTTCCAGCTCTTCAGTATTAAATGTCTTGTAATTAAAGTAATAATATTCAGAATTTTAGAGTGCCTTTTAGACCTATAATCAGAGCTTGTGAGAAAAAATATGTCCACCGCCGTATACTTATTATAATCTTGATAACATTTACTATACCAAAACCAAATCTTTAACCACAATTGCTGTATTTTTGGACACAACCAGAATAAATGTAGGATGTCTGCTTTAGGAAATACACAGCGAGAACAGACAAAGCTTTGTAGAGGATAGAACCTGGACATTTTCTCCGGTGAGAGATAATAATTATTTATAAGTTTCATATGTGATTCTTTCCATGCTGTAGATACCAATACCTTATCTATCATCCCAAAACTCTGTTTTATCCTATTCTGTTCTAGGTCTGGAAAATACCGCTTCCAAAAGTTATATAGATTATTTTCATGCAGATCCCCTTGCTTAGCCAACATAACGTCATAAATTAAAGAAATTGGTGTAAATCCTGACGCAATTCTACGTATGATATTCGTAATATCTGACCAATCCAATAAGGCTTTGCTATCCCACTTCTGTGAAAAAACAAAATGTTGCAATTGGAAATAAGCATATAAATTTGAATTTGGAAGATTAAACTTCTGAAATAGTCCTTCCGAAGTCATTAATCTATCAGAACCAAAAATTTGACATACATAGGAAAGACCAAGCTCAGCCCACTTTCTAAAAACCCCTTGGGCAATACCTGGCAAAAATTCAGGATTTCCTACAATGGGGAGAAACTCCGAAAATGCTGGGGATACCTTAAGGTAGTTACATATCTTCTGCCATGCAATAACAATGTTTTTTATCGACCTTAATTTCATAATATTAAGAGGTAGTTTCTTTAATGGGCAATGCAAAATAGCCTTTAATGCAAATGGTGTGACTAGAAATATCTCTAAATCTAATGAAGTAAAACAATTTAATTCTGTAATCCATTCAAAGGCGATTTTAGCCAAAGAGGCCCAATTATAAAGTCTTAGATCTGGAAGAGCTAGTCCTGCCGTCTCCCGTTTTAACATTAATTTTTTTAAGCGCAATACAAGGTTTCCTTTTCCCCCAGATAAAGTTAGACTGCCATCGCTGTAGATCTAATATATCCTTATTAGATAAGAATAAAGGAAGATTTTGGAGCAAATACAATATTCGGGGGAAAATAATTGTTTTTATCAAATTGACCCTAGCAGTAAGAGAGATAGTTAATGAGGACCATAAATCCAAGTCAGTTTTAATTTTTTGCAGTAGCAGGCCATAATTCAGTTTGTACCAAATTTCGGGGTTTCTATGTAAGATAATACCCAGATACCTAAAACAGTCAACCATTTTAAATGGATGCGGCAGTAGCTTTAATCTAGATTCAGAAAAGACCAATAATTCACTTTTGCTATAGTTAAT
The DNA here is from genome assembly GCF_027579735.1 of Bombina bombina. Classification (NCBI taxonomy): domain Eukaryota; kingdom Metazoa; phylum Chordata; class Amphibia; order Anura; family Bombinatoridae; genus Bombina; species Bombina bombina. The sequence goes on from NC_069503.1 coordinate 952,268,741, forward strand.
CTTATACCTGGAAAAGGAAGAAAAAAAATCGAACATCTGCACGATCAAGGGGATAGATTTATGCACGTTATCTATAAATATCAATAGATCGTCTGCATACAGTAATATTTTTAAAGTATGACCCCCCATCAATAACCCAGCTAAACTATCCCTTAAAAGAATTGCAAATGGTTCTAAAGCCAGATTAAATAGTAAGGGCGACAGCGGACAACCCTGTTGCGTCCCTCTTTTCAACTCAATCTTAGGGGATGACATACCGTTGACACATAAATAAGATATAGGGGCATTATAGAGGTTACGAATAAATTGCAGAAATTGATTCCTAAAACCAAATTTCTGCACTGCCATAAATAGATAATTCCAGTTGACTGCATCGAATGCTTTTTCAGCATCGACCGTAAGTATAGCTCCCTCGCTATACCTTTTATATTCTCTTCCATTCCTATCTAAATTCCAGATATAATCCAACACCGCCGTAACTTGACGAATATTTCTAAGCGAGTTTCTATTTTTCATGAATCCTGTCAGATCTAAATGTATGATTTTATCTAGAGATATCATAAGTCTAGCAGCTATAATAGATGTCAATAGCTTATAGTCTGCGTTAAGAACTTATATGGGTCTATATGCCCCAGGATCCAAAGGGTCTTTGCCTTTTTTAAAAATTAAGGAAATACGAGTTGCGGTAAAGTTGCTAGACATTTTATTTCCAGCAAAAAAATAATAATTAAATAAGCTGCCTAGAGGAATTCTCATTTCTTCTGCTAGCATTTTGTAGAATTCAACTGGGATGCCATCTGGTCCCGGAGTCTTATTACTATTTGCTGCTTGGATCGCTTTTAAAATCTCTTCCTCTGAAATTGGTCGATTTAGAGCATGAAGTTCCTCCTCCATAATTCTAGGTAATTTAACTTTCATCCAGAAATTTGTAAAATTATCAGAGTTCACTTCTGTTTCTGGATATAATTGCTGATAAACATTAAAAAATATTCTATTAATATCCACCGAATCCGTATATATGGCATTCTCATCTCTAATGGTTGATATACGGTTTTTATTTTTTCTAATTTTAACCAATGTAGCAAAAAATTTAGCCAAATTACCGTAACTGCCCTTAAATTGATATTTTATTTTCTGTTCTTCCTGGTGTGATCTTTTCCTCAGAAAAATATCCCTCTCCCTTCTAACCTTGCAGTACTTATCCCAATTTTGAGGAGATCTATGGATACAATAATATCTAAAAGCATTTCTCGTTTGTGCAGCTAACTGCAATTCGTATGCCAAAGTTTTTTTCCTCCAGATAGAGAGATAGGACTTGATGTCCCCTCTTATTACCGCCTTTGCAGCTTCCCAAAACACCTCAATTTTATTAAATTGAGCGATATTAAATGTTGTGCAATCCTTCCATTTCTGTTTTAAAAAAATTAATAAATCTTGGGTTTTTCACTAAGAACCGCGGAAAGAAAAATGAGTGAGCCTGGCCTTTTGCAGATGATGCTGTCAACAGAGTAACTGAAACTATCGCATGGTCAGATATAACGATATCTTCGATACTTGCCTCTGACCTACAGGTAGCCAATAATTTGGAGATAAAAACTATGTCTATTCTAGAAAAAGTTTTATGAACTTTTGATTCACATGTAAAATTTTGTTGATCCGGATTTTTCAACCTCCAAATATCTACTAACCTTAATTCATGAATAAATTTCTTAAAATATTTTGCACTATTATGGTATTCCCTGCTATTCTTTAATGACAGTCTGTCCAATTCAGGGCAGATAGACATATTAAAATCCCCCCCTAAAATTAAATTCCCTCCTGAGAAAGGAAATAACTTTTGTTTAATATTATCCCAGAAGTCTACTGAAAATTTATTTGGTCCATAAACATTACACAAAACAAAATAACGTCCATTCAATTGTATATGTAGGATAATATATCTACCCTCCAAATCAACTTGAATGTTATTAATTTTATAATCTAAGTTTTTATGAAGTAAAATTGCTACTCCCGAACTTCTTTTCACTGCAGGGGCTGCTACTAATTCACCTATCCATTTACATTTTTATTTAGGTAATTCTGCTTCCTTTAAGTGTGTTTCCTGTAACATAACAACATCTGGGTTAAATTTCGCTAAATACTTAACAATAAGTTTACGCTTCCTGGGGGAGGTAATACCCCCCACATTCCAGGATCCCTCTGCCCAGTGGAAGCATCGACCTACCAGTGGCTAAGGTATGTAGTGTATCCACCGGCTCTTACGGCTCCTTCTGTCTCAGCGGCCCGATTAATCTATTGCCGCCAGGATTTGCCGATCCACAGTGCTCAATTTGCGCCCCTTCAGAGTGGAGTGTGTGGTTCCTTACCACTGTGCAAAAACCGCCAACTGCGGGACTGTTCCGATGCTGAGGCTTCAGACGCAAGCCTCACTCCCCGACTCTCTCCCAGAACCAGGCTGGGTAAGCGGGTCTCAGCAGAGGGTAAACGCTGTATTGGTTGGGCGACTCGTAGCCACCATGGAGTTGTGCAGCAAGCAGCATGTCTGTCAGCTCCTCCCTCGCCGGAAGTCCCCCAAGGACAACTCAGGTTTGGCTGCTTATTGGACAGTTTATGGACACTATTACTTCTCTGATTGGTCACTTTTTTCTTGGAGTTATATGTTAGCTCTCTCTCTAGCTACTTATTGTGGTTATCTGTTTTCTATGCTGTTTTAATATATTATGTTATGTTATTCTGTTACTTTTAAAAAAGCTGCATTGGAGTAGTAAAGAAAGAGAATGCAAAATACTCGTCTCTGTGTCTTAAATAAAATCTAGATCATACCTTCAAAATATTAGGATAATCTGAATTTTTTTCTTTTGTTCACATCCAGGGAGATTAGCTACAGTGCCATGGGCTGTAAACTTTCTGACAATGTTGCACACAGTGGACACAGGAACATTAAGATCTCTGGAGATGGACTTGTAACCTTGAGATTGCCCATGCTTTCCACAATTTTTGTTCTCAAATCCTCAGACAATTTTTTGCTGCTCTTTCTCTTCTCCATGCTCAATGTGGCACACAGAGACACACAATAGAAAGATTGAGTACATTTTTCACCATTTTACTGGTTGCCGTTGTGATTTCTATATTGTCAGCACCTGTTAATTGATATGGGTGATTTCAATTACAAATTACAGGAGCAACACAAACTTGGAATGCAAATATTTCTTACAATTTTGAGAAGGTGCCAATAATTCTGTCCAGTCCATTTTTGGTGTTTTGCGTGGAATGTGTCAGATTTGGCTTTTTTTTCCACTTTTTTGTGTCATACCAATAGAAACAAAAGAAATAAACATGAGAATGCCTTAACATTTGTAATTGCAACAATTATACTATAGCAAGACAACAGAAAAGTATTTTAATTACTGTCCCTTTATGAACAAAAATCCTCAATACACTGAAAGATCAACATCTAAGACAAGAGTAAAGGCAATTATCTGTACTGTAAAGAGGATTACATTTACTGCAGGAAAAGCGAGCACAGCCACAGGTGCTAGTAGAGCTAGAGAACACTAAAAATGTAAGCCGAACTTCCCCAAAGCAAAGTCAGTGCCTAGAAACAGGATAATGCTGCTTTCACACAGTTTTTGTCAAAGTATGGCAACGATTTTTAAAAAAGCAGAACCTTCAGTAAAGCAACTGCACACAAAAACATGCAATTTCAACCTCTTAACAACCGTGATGTACCCTATACGTCGCTAGTCGTTAAAGGGACAGTCAACACCAGAATTTTTGTTATTTTAAAAGATAGATAATCTCTTAATTACCCATTCCTTAGTTTTGCATAACCAACAAAGTTATAATAATACACGTTTTACATCTGTGATTACCTTGTATCTAAGCCTCTGCAGACTGCCTCCTTATTTCAGTTCGTTTGACAGACTTGCATTTTAGCCAATCAAAGCTGACTCCTCGGAAAATTCACGTGCATGAGCTCAATGTTATCTATATGAAACACATGAACTAAAGTCCTCTAGTGGTGAAAAACTGTCAAATGCAGAGGTGGCCTTCAAGGTCTAAGAAATTAGCATATGAACCTCCTAGGTTTAGCTTTCAACTAAGAATACCAACATTGGTGATAAAAGTAAATTGGAAAGTTGTTTAAAATGACATGCCCTATTTGAATCATGAAAGTTTTTTGGACTGGACTGTCCCTTTAAGGGATTGTTTGTTTATAATAGTGCTATTACACTCACCCTCCCTCCTGCTGTCTTATAGAAATAGCGCAGTGTCGCCACTGACCGCACTATGAAAAAAGCAACTCCCATGGAAAGACCAGCAATGTACAGGGTACGTCGCTGGTCATTAAGGGGTTAAACAACATTACTATTTACTTCCGTTACTAAAGCTACTTCTTTCTCTTAGCATCCTTTGTTGAAAATTAACCTAGGTAGGCTCAGTAGCAGCAATACACTACTGGGAGCTATCTGAACACATATGGTGAGCCAATGAAAAGAGACACATGTGCTGCCACCAATAGCTAGATAGCTCCCAGTAGTGCACTGCTGCTCCTAAACCTACCTGGGTATGCTCTTCAACAAAGGATAACAAGAGAACAAAGCACATTTGAAAACAGAAGTACACTGGGAAGTTGTTAAAAAGTTGTAGGCTTGATCTGAATCATGAACATTTAATCTTGAATTTACTGTTCCTTTAACCACTTTCAGTGGAAAACTTATCCAAAATATTGGAGAATTTGTAACATTTTTGCTATCACTCCATTTAAACAGAAATATAGCTTTGTTTTTTATTATTTACCTGTCAAAACTATATATTTGTTTCAAGTAGGCAACCCAAGGTATTGATCTAGGCCCATTTTGGTATATTTGATGCCACCAAATTTTTCACACACTTTGGGTTTCTCATGGAAGTTATTTACATACTGCTTGTACAATCATGGCACTAAAAGCTTTTCTGGGATCCCCGTTGTTCAGAAATAGCAGACATACTGTATATAGCTTTGCCATTGCTTTTTGCGAATTAGAAGGCCGCACCACACTTCTATTATTCCTGGCAGTGAAGGTGTTAATTAGGTAGCTTGTAAATTTAATTTTAGCTTTACCCTCCCACCTAACAACCCCCTCATCCCTCCAAAACAGCTCTCTTCCCTCCCTCATCCCCATGGTCATGTCCATCTTAAGTACTGGCAGACAGTCTGCCAATATAAAAATGTAAGGCTTTTTTTTTTTTGGGAAGGGTAGGATACCCCCTTACCCTCCATACCAAACAGCTCTCTAACGCCCCTCTAACTAGTGTCGCCATCTTAGGTACTTTTTTTATGTAATTTTTTTTATTTATTTTTTTGATGGAGTGTAGTGGTCCCACCACCTCCCTCCCTCGATTACCAGTTAGGGACCCCCCACTCCATCTTTTTCCATAGCATAGCGCCCTTCCCTCCCTCTATTTTTAATTTTCTGAAGTAGGGCCCTCCCACTCTCTTCACTGCTGGGCCACGCACCCGCCTCCCGGATTCCCTCCCACACCTCCCGCCAGACTGTGTGTAACAATCTGACATCTGACCTCATATGGAACCTGAGCACCGATCGCACTCCGTTTCCATATGCGGGCGGATGCCTAGAGCTTAGGAAATCCAGCTCTCTGTTGTAACCTAAAAGCCGAGACTGCTGGAGCTTCCTGAAGCTCCAACGTATATATATTGTTCTGTCTATTATATGCTTATTATGTTCATGTTGATGACATCTGGTGGTTTCATGTTGCAATTACAGCTTGGTTCCTCTCAAGAATAAAATAGGAAGTGTTAATAAAGTTTGTTAATAAAAAGTCTTACTTTCAGTTTCTCAGCAGCCATCTTAGCTTCAAGAAGCATGGAAATCAGCTCTTAACATTTGCCTCTAAATATACATATGCCTGTAAGTTATTTGCTGTTTGCTAAGAGTTCATTGTACATTTGAATTGCATTGCTATTTGCTGTAAGGATTTAATGTAAGCTCTCTGTGTTAGAAACATGTATTATTGTATGTATTGCAAGCACCACGTGTAACTACATATTGTAATTTCAACTTTTCTTATTGTATTGCAGTTTTACAAAATAACTATTCAGAAGTAAAATCAGTTCGGAATAAACACAAAGCTATTTCTGTCTGGTTTGTTAACTAGCTGTCTAGCTATCAGTAGTGAGGACAGTACATATATGTTGTGCGTTATGATAGGCAAAGTACCGCACAACGTATATATACGTTTGATCGGGTGAATGGGTTAAGAAGCCTAATGAGTGTTGTTTATTTCCTTTGCTGCTGCAATTTAGGGACAGATTTTAATAAACTCTTTTACATATCAAGCAATTACTGTGCAGCACATGAGAGGATAGGGTGTAGATTCCTATGCATATCAGCTGCAATATCAATAGTTAAATGGCCATTATAGTGAAAAAATGACATGATTGCATTCAGTACAGCATGCTATTTTATAAGTATTGGCCATGCAAACCTAACTTATAAACAGTACAGAGAAGAAACTGCTGCTGAGTCAATCATCAGCGCTAACAGCACAGCTGGGTATTGCAACTGGTACTGCAGATTGGATCAGCAGCAGTTTCTGTTTGGGGCCAGCTATTCTCTGCAGCTCAAATGCAGTTATTTACCCATGTGTTTAACTCCATTTGCAGGGGTCCATAATTATAAAATGACATACTCTAATGAATGAGAGCGTGCACATTTTTTTTCACTAAAATATCCCTTTAAATTACAAACAAAATAAAATACACTAAGGTTTTTTTTTCTCCATTGTACATAATAACACCATTTCTGTGCCTTTAAAGGTGATCTCATCCAACTTTTGAGTAAGCTTATTTTCATCACTTGCTATTCTTTTTAATGTCAAACTGGCTTCAAGGGAGAGATTGCGAAATACTGTATAGATGAAAACGTATACAACTGTCCCTCTTCTACCTAAATCTGTAGTTAAAAGGAGAAACAGACTGTAATATTGCATTTTGCATAGTAAAACAACTTTGCAAAATACTTTCATTAATTATGTTGTCTCTGAGAACATTTCCGTCCCTTCCCTTTGTTCTGTTGTAAAACCAATCTTATAGAACATAATACAGCATCTATAAAAATGGAGAACAGTCTTATAAATTATTCAAACATCTGTTTAGATTCACAAGTACATTACAGACATAGGGAAACGTCTAACAAACACAGGCACTCCCCGTGCATTCCGTACATAACGCATGACAACCCAAACAACCCATCACCTTCACCAGCCTGTAGAAGCACGTGATATGCAAAGCCACGCCCACCCCTATCACGCTTACACGCCCTTTTTTCGAGAAGCAGTTATTTGGTGCCTTTCCTCTACAGCCAATCAGCAGCTAGGAGGTTAGGGGCGTGGTGTTGTCGGTTGCCCTGGCAGCGGGGACTTTTGCGACCGGGCAGTGGCACTGCAAGGAGACAACTAGGGGCTGCAGGACGAAATAAAACATGGAGGAAGGTGAAGGTAAAGGGGTCGGATTGGCTGCTGCATTCGGTGTATTTAGTGTATCAGTTGTTTAATTCCTTAGCTGTCTGAGAGGATATTCGTAGCACCTCTAGCAGTCATATGGTTAACCACTTTGGCCTGGCTCCATACAGAGAGCTGCGGATGTGAACTGTCACTGTCATGGTGATCAGGCAGCTGGTGCTTCACTGATAATGATGTCTGATGTTGTTCTGTAAGGCTCCATCACTGTGCTCCTCATATCTGTAGCATAAGTACACAGGAACAAAGCGCTTACAGTATGATAAAAGCTCATGCTGTCATGTAATGCTGCTGTCTGATGGCGTTAGGCTATATCTTTGATACCCATTGGAGGGATTTTTGTACGAATAGGTCGTTCTTAACTGCACACATTTAGATTTATGCAATGGAAAAGGCTGTGTATTTGGTAGACAGAATGGATTGGGGCCAGGGAGTGATCTCATTGTATGAAAGAGATTTCTTGACTCAACCTGTCATGTTAGTTGGAATGGGCAGTGTAATTTGTAGTGTCCCCTTAAATCACTATCCTAGATTCACAAAGATTGGAAACACCCTTCTCCCTTTTGTTTGTTTTTTACTCTATGAGGCCTATTTATTTAAAATAGACGAATAACTGAGCAAGTTGTTAGGCTTCATAGAAAACATTTGGAGATGTTCTTCCAATCTTAGTGCATTTAGGGAGCTAGATTAATACCTAAATCCAATTTTGGATGTCGCAGGTGTACTCAGCTGTTTTTTGTTTTTGTTTTTTTTGTGTGTTTTTTTGACAGCTCAGTCTGTTGCTCTTGGGAGTGCACACTGCAGACCAGTTATATAAATGACAGCTGGGAATCTGCTTTATAGGTCAACATTGCAGTTGTCCTGTTACAAGAGCACAGTAAATGTGGTTCATCTGCTTGTTTTTTCTTTTTCATTTCGTTTATCAATTATTATTTTATTTAAATAGAAAACAGCAATATTAATAATATATTTCTATGTGCCGATATATTCCACATAAGTATAAAGGTGTTACAATAAGTAGGGGGGAAAATAAGTATACAAAACTGATATTTCTTCATTTGAGAGAGATTTTATTATAAGTACAATTGCTTATTATGTGTTGACAATCCAATCCAAATGATCAATTGCATTTTATAAAAAAAATATATAGATATTTCTATAAATAAGTCAAAATGCCACCCTGTTGGACAAAAGAACAAAGATCTCAATTTGTGTTAAAGTTACCATGGATACAGTAAATACACTTGAATGTAATTATTCCACTAATGCTACTCACTTACAATCCAAAGATACATTGCACAGTTTTGTTGATGTAGAGAGGTGTGACTCAATATCCCTGTTCATGTAAAGCTGCTCCTTGGAAACAAATAGGGAAAAAAATCAAATCTTTTTTGCTTTTGTGCACATCTATTCAGTTTTAATCTTTAACATACCTACTAATGTCATAGTTGCCAAGGAGGCTTGTAAAATAATATATACATTTCAGATAAAGTGACATTTGATTGAACATACTATGGAATAATTAGATCTAAAGCTCTCTGGTGCGATGTTCTAAGTAGTCTCATCAGTACTCCAAGGTCCCTCAAAAATGTTTAAAAATGCACATTTTAGCTTGTGAACTGTTTATGTTGCTATACAGAGTTATGGATGTGAAAGAGAGACACATAGTTTGATATAACATTTTTTTTAAAAAAAAGTCCCTAAAGATTTTGAGTGATTTCTCTCCATGCCGGCAAGTTTTTGATCACCAGGCCCTAAGAGAGGATATTACTCATCATTACTTTTTTTTTTTTTTTTTTTTAAAAAGCAAAGTATAATGCAGAAGACAACTTACTCAGCTATTTTAATAATTTTTGACCTATGTACAAAGTAAAAGGAGTGGAAATGGGTAGTGAATTTCAGAGATGTTGAAGATACATTCTAATGAAAAATAAGTGTTCTTATGCTTTTAAAGTGTGTAGTTTTTGTATTAGTGTGTTTAATCAACAATGGTTTTAACCCCGCAAGGGGGTTAACACATATATTTCTCCTTGGGAACCACACTATTCCAATAAAATATGCATTACATTTTTTTTGCAATATTTCATATAAACATGCTGGACCTCATGTATGCAGTTGGAGAGATCTCAGTGCCAAGTCTCTTAGTTTTTATTTTCAGTACGGCCAGTGCAGACAATTTAAAGACAAAATAACCAATGCACAGCTTGCCTGTCACGTATACAGTCATATGTATAATGTCTGCTTTTTGCCATATGGGGACTGAAACTCTATGTGACGAACCAAGGTTATCCAACCCTGCGCCAGTCACTTATTTGGCATGAAAAGGGTTATCAGCCCCCTTTTACTGTCACCAATAGGTCACAATCTAGCCACACCAGGCAAGCTTGTGATTCAGTTTAGTGGGTGCAAGGTTTAACCACACTCCCTAGTCTGTACTAGACGTAAGAGAAATGCCCAAAACTCCCTTTTAATGCCACCCACACTAAACCAACAATCCTATAGCTCAAATACTGCCACAACTTAAAATTTATTAAAGGGAAAATCCTAAGAAAAAACCCAGACTTTACACATTAACTCTCTAAATACAATTTAGCAGAAAATAACCTAAATTATACAGTTCTAATATTCCAGTCTCTTTCAGTAACGTGGTTTAATTATTAGACAAAGGCCAAACTTAATAAAGGAATTATTTATTATGCCAAAAATATTATGCACAATGCATTATTAATAAAAAGCTGTTAAAAATAAAATTACACACGCAAACAGTGTTTTAAAATAAAAAGGAGAAAAACAGAATTGAATACTTTCCTAGTTTTCAAGATCTGCGCCAAGGGCTGGCATGAAAATGATGACTCCTTACTTCTGCAAAACAGCTTCCCTTGTAAGAATGACAACCTTATTGTTAAAAACATAAGATTCTTATACTATTTTCCAGAGATCAGGTTGCCTGACCACACCCTTCTGGGCGGGCTAAGAAACCCCCCTGTCTTTATGACCTTCAATAGACTAAATTCTTGCCTGAAATTATACAATCCATTATAATTTCTGCTAGGTAACTCCATTTATATATTTACATATCAGGAACCTCTTAATTTCATTGGGAGAATCTGTTTGATATCAAATATGCCATAGGTTGTCATATTTACCTTCATTTAAGGTTATAACAGTTTTAAACACATTTATACATAATACCCATGTCCCTTTCAGTGATCTGGTTAGTTTTTTTTTGTGACTGAGGTCCTGTTTTGCATCATGCATTCTACTGACAGCCTAAGCCATAAACCCTTTCCTGTGTATTTCTGAAACTAAGAGCTTGAGTGGCTTTATGACTCAATGCATACACAATAACATTTGGTGGAGCTATTTAGGAGGCTCTTCAAAGAAAACACAAGTCACAATTCTTCTTGAAAAACAAATAACTGTTTTGAGTTGAAGCTACACAGAATTAACCCCTTCTTAGCTAAATCCTGAGGTTTTCGTGACACTCTACCTAGAGAGTTTCAGGCCACAAGAATATCTGTCTTCTTGTCTGTCAGTACAGTAGCACTTTGCTTTCTCTGCATAGAAGGGATCAAGCACAGGGATATTCTTGTGAAAGCACTACATTGGAAAATGGGCCAAAGAGAGAGAGTAACTGCAAGCTTATTATTAATTACAGCAGGCTACAACATCAACAAGTATTGTCAGCAACCTTCAGGTTAGTTAAGTTTTAGAGTGAAAACCAGCCTCTGCTTCCTCCTGATAGCTGCTTGCCTGGGTCAGTCTCGCTGGGGAACTGTGCCCCAGTTTGTGACACGTGTAGTGCCCTTCCAAATGTGAGTTGCCCTTTGTCTGTCTCAAGATGTCACTTTCTGTTTGGACATCCTACCCTACGAGGCGCCTCCTGTCTCTTTTCTTGTTGTTCTAGTATACCTGAGATTCAGGATCCCTTTCTTGGAGTGACGACTTGTGTGCTTCTTACACTGTTGGACTTTATACTCCATTGTGCTGTATATTTTGTCAATACATTTAGTTTATTGTGCATATAGTGAGCGCCCACTATTATCTCACTTATATAGGGCGTCTGCCTCTTATATAGTTTGAAATCTTCTGTTTTGCAAGTTTTAGAGTGAAGCCAAAGTGCTGAGCTACAGCTAGAAAAACCGATAGAGCTGAAAACACACTGAAACAAGAGGCTTCACATATTGGTACACACAGGACAGGAGTAAAATTATATGTGCTGGTGTTGCAGATATGGAATTCAAGGTTGACTGTAGACTGCAGCAGTGCTGGACATGAAGTCTTGGAACATTGTGACTGATGCACAAAGGGTAGTGTAAACACTGTGGAAATAGTTGAGTCTTTTATAAAGAAGGTAGACGAGCAGTTGCTGAAGGACAAGAGCTCAGTGCTACTGTTTGCACCAGTACAGGCACTGAACTGAATAGCTAAAAGTGAATGTTGAATGGAGCTATCAGGAGGACTAGAGGCAAAATGTAATCAGGTATAGAAAGTGGTCCCTGCAACTGGCTGACTAGTAGATATTCAGGTAAGAAACCTATCTGCATAAGCAGATCAGGAACATTTGAAAAGTTAACAGCGCTTGGTAAGGCTGGCTTAAATCTCCTGGGCTCATTATAAATCATACTTATCTGTGCATTTAGGATTCAGCAAGGGAACAAAGTCTTGTGGAATCTCAGTGTGCAAAGAAAGAAGCCAGAATTAGCAAAATCATGGGTCAGCCTGCCCCTGCACATCTAGAAATCTGGATACTTATGGACATACTGTGACGTAGCCTTGTTGGATTGAAACATAACAAGCTGCCTGTTTTATACATTGCACAGACTAGACTCCTCCTTCACTAAAAAGAATGAGATGAGAGACAGTACTATTATAAAGACAGACTAGGTGGGGGGGGGGGGATGCGCAAACGTAAAAAAGAAGGCATCTTGTTGGAGACATTTTATTGATCTAAAAAATACAAAAATGTTGTTTTAAAATTAAATATTTAAAATCCAGTATTTATCCAAGAATCTGGAAAAAGTTCAGTTAGTGCTGTGATTAGAGTTAAAGGGACATGAAAACCAAAAAATGTTACATCGGACATATAGCATGCAAATGTAAACAACTTTTAATTCTCTTATCCAATTTGCTTTGTTCTTTTGTTATCCTTTATTGAAAAACATACATTGGTAGTTACAGGAGCTGGAAGCTAGCTAATGATTGGGGGCTGCACATGTATACCTCTTTTTATTGGCTTACTGATGTGTACAGCTAGCTTCCAGTAGTTTCTTGCTGCTCCTTCAATAAAGTTTATCAAGAGAATAAAGCAAAATTGATAATTGAAGTAAATTGGAAAGTTGTCTAAAACGGTATGCTCTATCTGAATCATAAAAGAAGAAATGTGGGTTTTTATAATACTTTAAATACAATTCAGTAAATACATCTACTAATCATTACTATGATTTTATCTTTTAGCAATGCCGTTTTCAGGAAAGGACTATGTGCAACTACCATGAAAGTTGGCATTTCAGCATCTCACCTATTTTGAAAATAAACCTGTCACTCAGGATGTTTAATGTAGCGTCACCAAATTAACGTGCAATGCAATGTATCAATCGTAACCTCATAAATGCAGTCTCTCATCTGAGAACTGATGATTGATCACATAAATGGCAACAACATCCAACCTATTTAAAGGGACAGTCAACTCAAAATTAAACTGTCACAATTCAGATAGAGCATGCAATTTTAAACAACTTTCCAATTTACTTCCATTAACAAAAAAGTGAACAGTCTTTTTATATTTACACTTTTTGAGTCAGCAGTTCCTACTGAGCATGTGCAAGAATTCACAGACTATATGTATATGCATTTGTGATTGGCCGATGGCTGTCACATGATACAGGATGAGTGGAAATAGGCTCAGCATTCAGAATCCTACAGGATCTGTTCCAGCCTCTCAATTTTCAGAGTTGAATTCAAGGAAAAGCAAGATAAATATTGAAAGTACTTTACAGTGTTCATAAGTAGACATTTTACTGAAATTACATTTTGATTTGAATCTTCCTTTTTATGTTTACTTTTCATATTGTTTTATCTTACAGTAGTTGGTATATTTTTTTAAATAATAAAAGATTAGTCAAATCAAGAAGATTATGAACAAAAAGGCGTATATGGAGGAACAAAGTAATTTCACATCTAAGTGCTGTTGTCTTTCAACTGCTGGTTTCATTGTGCGGCTTTTGTTCTCTCCTTGAATTATAAATGCTTTTTATTGACTGATACAATTTAACATGATGTCCTGCTGTATTTATTGGCATCATCTCACATGTAAGCCATATAGATCTTCAGCTCTAAATGATCCGTTAAAGGGACATTCCAGCCAAAACTGGAATCCACATGGATGCATTTCAGTTTAGAATAGAAACATTTTTGTAATATACATGTATTAAAAAAAAATGCTTCTAATAAAAGCTATATCGGTTTCAAAAGTGTGTTTAAGTAAGCACTGTGCACCAGCATTTTAAACTCATCACTTACTCAGAGAGCCTAAGGTGCTTGTACCATCTGGTAATGACTCGATTTGTTAGTTGCTGACACAATGCAAGCCCCACTGGCACTCTTAGCAACTGCAGTATTTAAAATGCTGGTGCACCAAGAATAACTATCAATTCTTCACATGCACGTGCAGAGATTTTTTTTAATAATTTTGCCAATACATGTATATTGCAAATATGTTTGTTAAAAAAGTAATGCATCTATGTACATTTAAATTTTGACCAGAATGTCTCTTTAAGTTTCAAGTAATACATTTAGTCACAGGGCTACTACTGATCAAACTAATATTCATAATTACTGAATTAACTGTTACTTTAATATAAGATACAATAGTAGTATTGGTTTACATGAAATATTGGCAACATTGAAACGTTTTTTCTAAATTAATAAAATTGTTTTCTTGTGATCTTTTCTAGAAGACGTACCAAATGATGAGCTAAAGCCTTGCAAAATTTGTGGTAGAACATTCTTTTCAGCCACTCTGGTAAGTGTATGCATATATTATCTAGATTATAAAATAGGTGAAGAATATTTGCTTCTTTAATACTGTTACAATACACTTATGCACAGTTACCAATATGGGAAGTCACACATTGAGACACAGATTGTTATACATATTGATAATGGGTCTATAAGGGGAGAGTTTATAGAATATGAACCTCAAAACTGAGTGACATGTGCTGTGTATATGTGGAGCCATACAGTAAAAGGATAAACCACTTTTTGTAAATGTTATATGGCAATAGTGTGTATCATATCTGTAAAGAGTGCATATAACACAGGGATCTGATCTTATAAAGCAATTAGCATGTTAAATATTAAAAAAATTCATTCATAGAATCATGTAATTTATCTGCCAAATTGAGACAGTCTAATGGTTGGGCCTGCTCTTTTATGTTGTGCACAGTTCTGGAGACTATATTTTCAGAGGAATATAAATAAACCAGAAACTATCATGAGTGCTACTAATGTCATGCATGTCTTAAAAATAAAACTTTAAAAGAAAGACATTTATTTATATATATATATATATATATATATATATATATATATATATATATATATATATATATATATATATTAGAGAAAAGGGTACGGTGATATGATAAAACCTTAAAATGATGGTAAACTTTAGCTAATCAAATGCCATATATGTAATCTTTGCCATTAACAATATGTGTACTTTTTTTTTTTTTTAAATCGGTGAAAAAGGTTAAATCCATGCCTAAAGTAATACTTCTATTACAATATTATGCCGACCCACTGGGATGAATTTATATATATATATATATATATATATATATATATATATATATATATATATATATATATATATATATATATATATATATATATATATATATATATATATATATATATATACAATTTGTCATATCACACTCTTGAAGTCCAGCCCTTTGAAACCCTTAGGAAGCCTATTTAGAGAGTGGGTGGGACTGATCTCTATGTCACAGCCCAGCAAAAAGAGGGAAAAAAAGGGGGCGGAGGAACAGAATGTATCAAGTAGTATTATACATTTTTTTTTTTAATTATAAAATACATAACTAGAAATATAAAAGAAGTCCTGACTGACTCATCAACGTCCAGCTCAAACCATTTAACCTAGGAACGTAAAATTTGGAAGGTACGTTGTTTTTATGATGTAGGTGCCCACTAAGGAAGGCTTTTTGGAAATTATGTCCCAAAGGGGGGTGAATTTTTTTTTTAAGGATACCTACAGTTGTATGAAAAAGTTTAGGCACCCCTGACAATTTCCATGATTTTCATTTATAAATAATTCGGTGTTTCGCTCAGCAATTTCATTTTGATCTATCAAATAACTGAAGGACACAGTAATATTTCAGTAGTGAAATGAGGTTTATTGGATGAAAAGAAAATGTGTAATATGCATCAAAACGAAGTTAGACAGGTGCATAAATTTGGGCACCCTTGTCATTTTGTTGATTTGAATACCTGTAACTACCTAGCACTGATTAATTGGAACACACAATTGGTTTGGTGAGCCTAATTAAGCCTTGAACTTCATAGACAGGTGCATCCAATCATGAGAAAAGGTATTTAAGGTGGCCAATTGTAATTTTTTCTCTTTGACTCTCCTCTGAAGAGTGGCAACATGGGGGCCTCAAAACAGCTTTTAAATGACCTGAAAACAAAGTTTGTTCAACATTATGGTTTAGGGAAGGCTACAAAAAGGTATTGCAGAGATTTAAGCTGTCAGTGTCTACTGTGAGGAACATAGTGAGAAAATGGAAGACCACAGGCACAGTTCTTGCTAAGGCCAGAAGTGGCAGGCCAAGTAAAATATCGGAGAGGCAAAGGCAAAGGATGGTAAGAAAGGTAAAAAACAGCCCACAGACCACCTCCAAAGACCTACAACATCATCTTGCTGCAGATGGTGTCACTGTGCATCGTTCAACAATTCAGCGCACTTTGTACAAGGAGAAGCTGTATGGGAGAGTGATGCGGAAGAAGCCTTCTCTGCACCCACGCCACAAACAGAGTCACTTGATGTATGCAAACACAAATTTGGACAAGCCAGCTTTATTTTGGAAGAAGGTGCCGTGGACTGATGAAACAAAGATTGAGTTATTTGGTCATAACAAGGGGCGTTATGCATGGCGGCAAAAGAACACAGCATTCCAAGACAAACACTTGCTACCCACAGTAAAATTTGGTGGATGTTCCATCATGCTGTGGGGCTGTGTGGCCAGTGTCAGTACTGGGAATCTTGTTAAAGTTGAGGGTCGCATGGATTTCACTCAATATTAGCAGATACTTGAGAATAATGTTGAGGAATCGGTCACAAAGTTGAAGTTACGCCGGGGCTGGATATTTCAACAAGACAATGAGCCAAAACACTGATCAAAATCTACTCTGGCATTTATGCAGGGGAACAAGTACAATGTTCTGGAATGGTTATCCTAGTCCCCAGACCTGAATATCATTGAAAATCTGTGGGGTGATTTGAAGTGGGCTGTCCATGCTCGGCAACCATCAAACCTAACTGAACTGGAGATGTTTTGCAAGGAGGAATGGTCCAAAATACCTTCATCCAGAATCCAGACACTCATTACAGGCTATAGGAAGCGTCTAGAGGCTGTTATTTCTGCTAAAGGAGGCTCTACTAAATATTGATGCAATATTTCTGTTGGGGTTCCCAAATTTATGCACCTGTCTAATTTCGTTGTCATGCATATTGCACATTTTCTGTTAATCCAATAAACCTCATTTCACTACTGAAATATTACTGTGTCCTTCAGTTATTTGATAGATCAAAATGAAATTGCTGATTCAAACACCCAATTAATTATAAATGAAAATCATGGAAATTGTCAGGGGTGCCTAAACTTTTGCATACAAATGTGTGTATGTATATGTATGTATGTATATATATATATATATATATATATATATATATATATATATATACTGTACATGTATGTATACATACATACATACATACATACATACATACATACATACATACATATATATATACACACACACACACACACACAGCAAGGCTGAACATGAACCTGTCCTCATGCACACTGAGTAAGGGCAAAAAACGCAGTAACACTGGCTCATCAGAGACAATGCAGAAAAATTTTCACTAAAAATAAATCTCATTGCAGAAAATGAAAATAAGTTCTGCCGCGTTTCCGTCACATGAACGTGACTTCGTCATGCTCTGACGAAGTCACGTTCATGTGACGGAAACGCGTCGGTGAGCGTGGCCTCGGCTCTACAGCGTGTTTGATAACCTGGTCCTTAATACACACAAATACTTAGCATTTATCACTACCATTGATATCTCAGTGCCTGAATATATGTTGATACATTGTTGTGTCTAGACTTAAGCTTATATGCAGATATGTTATAACTATGAGTTACTATATAGCTCCACATTGAGAATTTTTTGACACTGATAATTTGTATCCCATATAGACATTTAACTGGGTTGTTGAAGTTATATATATTTCAAACCACTATATATAATCCTAGCAGATTATGTATGCTTTGTGCTGTACAGGGAGTGCAGAATTATTAGGCAAATGAGTATTTTGACCACATCATCCTCTTTATGCAAGTTGTCTTACTCCAAGCTGTATAGGCTCGAAAGCCTACTACCAATTAAGCATATTAGGTGATGTGCATCTCTTTAATGAGAAGGGGTGTGGTCTAATGACATCAACACCCTATATCAGGTGTGCATAATTATTAGGCAACTTCCTTTCCTTTGGCAAAATGGGTCAAAAGAAGGACTTGACAGGCTCAGAAAAGTCAAAAATAGTGAGATATCTTGCAGAGGGATGCAGCACTCTTAAAATTGCAAAGCTTCTGAAGCGTGATCATCGAACAATCAAGTGTTTCATTCAAAATAGTCAACAGGGTCGCAAGAAGCGTGTGGAAAAACCAAGGCGCAAAATAACTGCCCATGAACTGAGAAAAGTCAAGCGTGCAGCTGCCAAGATGCCACTTGCCACCAGTTTGGCCATATTTCAGAGCTGCAACATCACTGGAGTGCCCAAAAGCACAAGGTGTGCAATACTCAGAGACATGGCCAAGGTAAGAAAGGCTGAAAGACGACCACCACTGAACAAGACACACAAGCTGAAACGTCAAGACTGGGCCAAGAAATATCTCAAGACTGATTTTTCTAAGGTTTTATGGACTGATGAAATGAGAGTGAGTCTTGATGGGCCAGATGGATGGGCCCGTGGCTGGATTGGTAAAGGGCAGAGAGCTCCAGTCCGACTCAGACGCCAGCAAGGTGGAGGTGGAGTACTGGTTTGGGCTGGTATCATCAAAGATGAGCTTGTGGGGCCTTTTCGGGTTGAGGATGGAGTCAAGCTCAACTCCCAGTCCTACTGCCAGTTTCTGGAAGACACCTTCTTCAAGCAGTGGTACAGGAAGAAGTCTGCATCCTTCAAGAAAAACATGATTTTCATGCAGGACAATGCTCCATCACACGCGTCCAAGTACTCCACAGCGTGGCTGGCAAGAAAGGGTATAAAAGAAGAAAATCTAATGACATGGCCTCCTTGTTCACCTGATCTGAACCCCATTGAGAACCTGTGGTCCATCATCAAATGTGAGATTTACAAGGAGGGAAAACAGTACACCTCTCTGAACAGTGTCTGGGAGGCTGTGGTTGCTGCTGCACGCAATGTTGATGGTGAACAGATCAAAACACTGACAGAATCCATGGATGGCAGGCTTTTGAGTGTCCTTGCAAAGAAAGGTGGCTATATTGGTCACTGATTTGTTTTTGTTTTGTTTTTGAATGTCAGAAATGTATATTTGTGAATGTTGAGATGTTATATTGGTTTCACTGGTAAAAATAAATAATTGAAATTGGTATATATTTGTTTTTTGTTAAGTTGCCTAATAATTATGCACAGTAATAGTCACCTGCACACACAGATATCCCCCTAAAATAGCTAAAACTAAAAACTACTTCCAAAAATATTCAGCTTTGATATTAATGAGTTTTTTGGGTTCATTGAGAACATGGTTGTTGTTCAATAATAAAATTAATCCTCAAAAATACAACTTGCCTAATAATTCTGCACTCCCTGTATGTGTGATTGTTTTGAATATTAGGGATTATAGCTAGAAATCGGCTTACTCTGTTTAATCAGAGCAGTACGCAGGTGGAGGATGCCCTCGAGCGCATAGCTTGTTTGCATATTGTGTGAATACATGTGTAAAGTATAGGAACATCTCTGCATATCCTGCTACTAGCCATATCCCTTATAATGATTGTATTCACTTAAGAGACCAGACACGCTAACCGAGTCCACAAGCCCTTTTCTTTTTCATGGTTTTAAATCACTGGGTGCTATATAGTAGAGGCTGTCAACATTAGAAACATGGTAGTGACTATTCCCAGTTTCAAATAGCCCACTATATCCCCCCTTCTTTTACTTGTGTGATTACTTATGGGTTAATGCTGGTTATAAAAAGGATCACTCTAAATTATAGTCTGCAGGTTATTATACCCATGACTTTATACCTTTACTAGCATTTCCTATTAGTAACGTTTGTTCTAGCATATATGTAAATAAAGTGTAATTAATTTCCATTTACTATTTGATTAATTCAGTGTATAATTCTACACTTGACTTAAATGTCACAAACCCCCTCTTTTTTCCCTAATCTCATTATTTGTAGCAGATACACAGAAATATGCAACATATGATCCTAATTTGTTCAAGTAAACTTTAAAAGTATAATCAGAATTTGTAAAATCAATGCTGTATACCAACTCTTAATGCATTAAAGTACAAAAAAAAGCTTAAATGTAACTTGCAGGACCTAATCTGGTCTAAAGTAATAACAAAAGTGTAACAAAACTCCCCTCATGCAATGCTATATTGTACTGGGCTTGTCTGTACTTCAAATACAGAAATGCAGGGAATGCCCCTTAGACAAGTATAGCAACATTTCCTTTCTAAAATCTTGTGAGAGATCTTGCAGTGCTGGAGGATCATTTTAGATCATCTCATCTGAGCAGAAAAACCTTATAGGAGGCATCTCTACTCTCATCTGTCTGGGACTTCCAGGTTCTGCCCTTTTTCTTAGAGAATTCAGAGAGTTCATCCCTGTGAAGTCTGCATTATAATTTCACTAAAAGCTTGATAATCTTTGATTATCAGGGCCTTAGAGAGGATCTTGGAAACCTCTTACGGGATGTGACTGGGCTTGCACAGATTGTTTTAAAATGGTGTCTTTCTGAAGATAGGATAGAGGTTCAACTCTGCAACAGTCGATGTCAGAATATCTCTGACTTCATCTTTCTACAATAAATGGCAACATTCAGTTTGTGAGTCTGGCACTTCATTACAATTTCGCGCTATAATAAAGGGTTATAGACGTCACTCACCAATTACTCTGTCAGTGCTGGAAACGGAAGACACCGCCAGCACTCCGGAATTGTCTGCCACCAAATGACATTGTCCCACAATGCGTGTCAACATCCTATCTGTCTCTGCTTCTGTGCCATGTAGTCCAGAGATATAATGCCATTTATTCTCCCCATCTAATTTAGCACCATCCATAAAATGAGTCATCACTTCTATAGGCTTACCAATAATTGGCTTATTATATGTAGGTTTAGCAGGGGACTACAGAAACTGAAGTCCACTATTGTTTAACCCCATCGCTACCGGGGATTACACGGACAAACTTGCCTGAAGTACTGGAGAAGTTTTATCACTTTACCTATCACTCCTTTAAATCAGAAAAGAGCATTTGCTTGTGTGTATATATATATATGTATGTGTATGTGTATATATGTATGTATATATGTATGTATATGTGTATATATATATATATATATATATATATATATATATATAAAAGCTTTCAGTAGATGACCATCATTCCAACTATCTCTTTACTCTTTGCCAATAACAATGGTTAATTATCACATTCCACCAAAAAACTGTAGTTTTCTAACTGTAGAATAAACCTCAACTTTTCTTTATTTGCATCATTTTATTCAGCTATGACCAAACATATTTATTTTTTATTATTTTTAAGGTCTTTATCTGCAGCTATGAATAAAATGTTGCAGTGGGATAACTTTCATTTGGTATTGCAGAAATGTCCAAATTCTCAAAATTAACCCCCAAAACTATATCTTGTCCGCTGGTCAACACCATCTTTGTTACTGGAAGCCAGTCTGCCAGTAACATTTTATGGGTCTTCTTTTTGTTGTTTTTTGGTTTTGGTTTTTCTGTAGTATAGGGATCCCACCTTCCCACGCCAAACGATCACTTTCTGTATCGATCGGCAATCTGATTTTATATGATATGGCAGCACGATCAGTGTTTCTTTACCATATAAAGACGGATGCTTTCTGCCCCAGCTGCAGTCTCTGCTGTCAAAGTTGTCAGCGTGCACCGCAACATGCTCCACAGTGTTGGACCTAGGTACTACATCAACACAATACGCTGGGCAAAGTATTGTCTGACGTTGTTCCTACTTCCAAAAGGCGCAAGGGGTTAAAACAGACCACCCTACATATGGGCCACATAAATTAAGTATCCAGTTTGGATATGGGTGCTATTTTCACAATTTTAAATAGCTGATATCTTTAAAAAAATGTTTAAGGCAGCTTAGAATGCTGCATTTTTTTAGAGACACTGGTCTAGATTCAGTTTATTAAAGACGAGCTGTTATCAAGCAGTATTTAGCAAATACTAAGGCTTCTCTTCCTAAGGACTTGCAGCTAGTAAATAATATCTTCATTAGGGTCATTTGAGTGGGGAGTTACATAACAGGAGACCCAAAATAAAAATTTGGTGCCATTTTTATCATGCTCACAAGTTTTCACATTTTACTGGTCTCTGCATCTGTGAATTTGAAGTAAAAGGCAAAAAGAAAGTTTGTCCACTTGCTAAGATTCAAGTAAAATTAAAATTACAAGAGTATGGGCTCGATTACAAATGGTGCTCTAAATGTTGTGCGTGAGTGATGAGGGTTTTTTTCGCGGCTCTTTGTGCGTCGGAATTAGTGCACGTATTACAAGTTGAAAGTAAACTCATTCGTGTGAGTGCACTTGAATTTAGCGTGCTTCAGGATAGCGCAACTTCAGATCTCTGGTTTATGCTCTATGTATTTTTAAATACATACATATTTAATTTTTATATATATATATATATATATATATATATATATATATATATATATATATATATATATATATATATATATACATATATACATATATACATATACACATACATCTATTTTACCGGGAGGGGGTATGTAAGAGAGCGAAAAGAGAGAAAGATTTTAACAATTTAAACATAGTGAATATATCTTTAGTGATGGGATCAACCAAATACTGTGAATCTTTCACTAAATGACAGCTAAAATTTAATGACCCATCAGCGGACGGTTAGTTGTAAGCAAGATATATATTTATTTTTTTTTACATATTTTTTTTAGGCTAGCATATTGCTTTGCCATTGCAGAGATTTGATAAATCTCACCATTTATATAAAATTGAGAAAATAGTTGCTATATTAAAGTGATTGTACAGTTTATATTATAGTGATGGTAAACATTTGAAATTTCATAATATGAAAGAAAATCAGTAATGTAGGTGATATTTTATAATGTCACTGTTCAAATTGCACTATTTATATTAAAATCTTATTTGATAATCGTCCCCCAGACAATTGCACAATTCACCATATGTATTTCTATAGTAGAGTTTGTGGGCTGTTGCTATAATCCAGATGTCACGGAAACTGTGCATGAACAGTTGAAGTTGACTTCCATTGCCACAGTAAACAGTGAGCCTGCTATAATATAGAGATTCGCTGTCTACAACTTGTGACATTGTTTTGTAGTGTGTGAGAACCTAATACCTTAAAGGCTGTGACACACTGCAAGCGATGCGGCGCGAGGCAAAGCAGCTGCTTCGCTCCGCGTCGCATCGCTTCTGATGTTCAAATATTTCATCTCTGAGCGCTTAGCTACGCGACCTGATGCAGCAGAGTGCTCAGAGATGAAAAGGCAAGACACACTGAGCGCGCACAGCTGCATCTACACGCTGCGCACCGCTCCGCTTGCAGTGTGTCACAGCCTTAACACTGGATTCTTACGAACACTTAATGCTAACCACACCCCCCCTCTCTCTTCTCCATCTCTCCAGTATTTTTATCTTATTTTATGTGGCGAGTTAGAGACCGCTATAAATAAGCTACTACACAGATCATGCAATTAGTCTGTAGCTTGTAGCTGGGTTAAGGTTTTAAAGTCTATGGAATGCACCACATCCTTTTTAAACACAATGAAAAA
This sequence comes from Bombina bombina, assembly GCF_027579735.1. NCBI lineage: Eukaryota > Metazoa > Chordata > Amphibia > Anura > Bombinatoridae > Bombina > Bombina bombina. Next base: position 952,292,642 of record NC_069503.1, read on the forward strand.
AACTTTAATAGTTAAAGTGCAGCTAAAATGAAAAAGATACATAATGAATATTCATTACATTATATTGTCATTTAGTGTTTTCATTTTATCTTGTCATTAAGATCCAGGAGACCTTTTAGAAATAGTTGAAATTCTGTTTCTGGTAGAGCACAAATAATATTCTTGGAGTGGTTTAATAAACTTTTTAATGACCGGCAATCTCACACTTTCAAGACTGGAACAATTGACACATCTAGTACTTTCTCATTAATCTGAAAATGTACTGAAGCTTTAGCTGAATAGTTCTCAGCAGAAATGTTTTAACTGACTCTGAAAGGGCTCTATAACATTTCTATTAACAATCTGGGTGTTTTGTGTCACCTTTAGTGCTGATTGTGAGAGTAGAGTATTCATATACATTCTCATGAAGGACAGCTGCATGAGTAGCTTGGTGTTAGAGGTCACCATTCTTTCCTCTCATACCTTTTAGCCTTTCTTTCTAATGTGGCTAAACATGAGAGTCACATTACTTGCTACAAGCACACACCAGCGGGTGACATATTTTTGCTGTGCATGGTATAATGATTTCATTGTATGTATCTATTTAAAAGTGCTCCGCATGGTATAATGGTTCAGTTGTATGTAGCTTTATTTGTATAGCACAGTGTTTGAGACTACAAAAGGTATTATTGCTTTTTTTAGCAAGAACAGACTATAAACCATAACCCATGACTAAGATGAGCTTAGTTTAATCTTGTTGCACATAACATTGTATGACATATATTTAATCATTTGAAATAACTATTTAAAATAAATGCTTATTGCTCTATTTTTATTCTGAGATCTCTACCCGCATGGGCAGGCTATGTTTACCCAATATGAGTTTAAGTGACCGGAAAGCCCGTGTATTTTTAGTATTGCACATATAAGTGCCTGACAATACTTTGAGATCAGAACTAAGATTGTGAGTGAGCTACTAACTAACACTAACAAGTGACACTAGCTAAAGACGGCCATATTTGCATAGTTGCCAATAACCAACAGTTCTAAAGCATAAAAATTGCCGATTTACAAAATCCCTCATCAACTTCCATTTGACGCACAGTTTACATACTTCAGTGTTTGGTAGAACATCACAGTAGTTGATTGTTAAATATGTACATATTCCGCTTTTTACTGGGTCATCAACCTTGTCCTTTCTAAAGGAGCAAAAATACATTGCACCTAGGAGTGCAACAATTACTGTGTAAATTTTAAAAACCTAAATGACTTGATTTGGTGTGTTAAACTGTGTAGTCTCATTCATGTTCAGAATAGATAGATATTCATTGTATAGATATTACATGCCTTATTGCAGTTTAAACCACTCTCCATAAGGTCTTCTGATAGCCAGCTTGTTGGTCCTACCTTCCATTTCACGAGTATTGCACAGAAGCAAAGTTTTATTGGTGCATTCTTCATTCAGGTAATGTCAGGTAACGATAATGGACGTGTGCTGCAAGAAACTCTACTGCTTTAAAGTTATGAATGCTTCTACTTTTAGAAAAATAAACTATTGTTTAAAAATAAATGAATCCATCATCCTGAAAATAATCACATCAAATACTGCTAGAGTGCACTTTAAAAGTCATCATTATTTCAGAAGGCATATTTTTTTAATGACCTTGGTTTTGTACATGAAGGAAGGTATTATGATCTTTTGGTTGTTATTTTTTTTCTTTGATTTTTTTTTTTTTATAAAAATGCTAAATGTGATGCTACAAATATGTTGTCATCCCACATTAAATTGTAGTCTTTTCAAACATTAAAGGGACATTCTAGTTTAAAATTAAAATCTTCTTTATTATTTTCTGTTACTGTACAAAGTCAAACACTATGGCCTCTAGTTATCAAAGTCTGGCGGACCTGATCCAACAGTGCGGATCAGGTCCGCCAGACTTTGCTGAATACAGCGAGCAATACGCTCGCCGTATTCAGCATTGCACCAGCAGCTCACAAGAGCTGCTGGTGCAACGCCGCCCCCTGCAGACTCGCGGCCAATGGGCCGCCAGCAGGGGGTGTCAATCAACCCGATCGTACTCGATCGGGTTGATTTCCGGCGATGTCTGTCCGCCTGCTCAGAGCAGGCGGACAGGTTATTGCTTTATAACTGCTGTTTCTGGCGAGCTTGCAGGCTCGCCAGAAACACGGGGCATCAAGCTCCATACGGAGCTTGATACATATGCCCCATTGTATCTCAAAAGTGAGTACACCCCTCACATTTTTGTAAATATGTTATTATATCTCTTCATGTGACAACACTGAAGAAATGACACTTTACTACAATGTAAAGTAGTGAGACTACAGCCTGTATAACAGTGTACATTTGCTGTCCCCTCAAAATAACTCAACACACAGCCATTAATGTCTAAACCCTTGGCAACAAAAGTGAGTACACCCCTAAGTGGAAATGTCCAAATTGTGCCCAATTAGCTATTTTCCTTCCCCGGTATCATGTGACTTGTTAGTGTTACAAGGTCTCAGGTGTGAATGGGGAGCAGGTGTGTTAAATTTGGTGTTATCACTCTCATACTGGTCACTGGAAGTTCAACATGGCACCTCATGGCAAAGAACTCTCTGAGGATCTGAAAAAATGAATTGTTGCTCTACATAAAGATGGCTTAGGCTATAAGAAGATTGCCAAGACCCTGAAACTGAGCTGCAGCATAGTGGGCAGGACTATACAGCAGTTTCACAGGACAGGTTCCACTCAGACCATGCCTCGCCATGGTCGACCAAAGAAGTTGAGTGCACGTGCTCAGTGTCATATACAGAGGTTGTCTTTGGGAAATAGACGTATGAGTGCTGCCAGCATTGCTGTAGAGGTTAAAAGGGTGGGGGGTCAGCCTGTCAGTGCTCTTACCATATGCCACACACTACATCAAATTGGTCTGTATGGCTGTCGCCCCAGCCTCTTCTAAAGATGATGCACAAGAAAGCCACCAAACAGTTTACTGAAGACAAGCAGACTAAGGACATGGATTACTTGAACCATGTCCTGTGGTCCGAAGAGACCAAGATAAACTTATTTGGGTCAAATGGTTTCAAGCGTGTGTGGCGGCAACCAGATGAGGAGTACAAATACAAGTGTGTCTTGCCTACAGTCAAGCATGGTGGTGGGAGTGTCATGGTCTGGGACTGCATGAGTGCTGCCAGCACTGGGTAGCTACAGTTCATTGAGGGAACCATGAATGCCAATGTAATGTGACACACTGAAGCAGAGCATGATCCCCTCCCTTCGGAGACTGGGCCGCAGGTCAGTATTCCAACATGATAACGACCCCAAACACACCTCCAAGACGACCACTTCCTTGCTAAAGAAGCTGAGGGTAAAGTTGATAGACTGACCAAGCATGTCTCCAGACCTAAACCCTATTGAGCATCTGTGGGGCATCCTCAAATGGAAGGTAGGGGAACTCAAGGTCTCTAACATCCTCCAGCTCCGTGATGTCGTCATAAAGGAGTGGAAGAGGACTCCAGTGGCAACCTGTGAAGCTCTGGTGAACTCCATGCCCAAGAGGGTTAAGGCAGTGCTGGGAAATAATGGTGGCAACACAAAATATTGACACTTTGGGCCCAATTTGGACATTTCCACTTAGGGGTGTACTCACTTTTGTTGCCATCTGTTTAGACATTAATGGCTGTGTGTTGAGTTATTTTGAGGGGACAGCAAATTGACACTGTTATACAGGCTGTACACTCACTACTTTACATTGTAGCAAAGTGTCATTTCTTCAGTGTTGTCACTTTTTTGAGATACTGTATATAACTCATAGACGGTTGTTAAAGTTGTGCTCATTTGAAACTCCACCTGAGGCGACATCTGTTTAGCAAATGAGAAGCAGGCATGTAAATGTGTATGATCCAGTTACAAGCCATATCCTTATGTTCAGAACCCTTACAGTGCAGGCTCGCTCATTACTGGTGATTACTAACCTCTGCACTATAGAGTTGGAGAGAAACATCCCTAACTAATTTATCCTAAATGATTGACAAACCCTGCTCTTGTGCAGTTGGTTGCCCAAGAGCAGACATGGCTGCACAAAAGATTGCTTGCTCCATCATACATTCTGGTAGAGGAATCTGCCTCACTCCTAGAAAACTTGTATGGACTGGTTCACTGCCTGGGAACATTGTCCATCTGCAGTAAAATAAATGGGGCACTACGTGTTTAATCTTTTAAATATGCTAAACACAAGGTAAAAGAAAGCACTGTTGTAAAATAACATGTAACATTAGGAAGAGTGATATTTTCCCTCTCTTGAGAATCTTTGTAATGATGAGTTTACACCTTAATATCTGTCAATTAAAATAGTGGGAAATGTATTTTTGAAGTTTAAATGTCCAGTTACTTTTTTTTAACAATCCTGTATCTGATAACTTTTTAAAATAATTGTTTTCCAAATAAACTGGTTCATTATTAGATATTAGAGTAAAAGGAAGTGATGGTTAGGGTTCCTGGGCAGTCACAATAGTACCTGTATAATTTAGGTATTGTGGCTGGGTCAAAAACACCTTAATGCACTGCACGGCAAAAAAAAAAAGTTTACATAGGACAGTGATGGCGAACCTTTTTTAACCCTGAGTGCCCAAACATCAACACGAAAGCAACTTACATATCTCAAAGTGCCAACTCTACAATTAAACCTGAATACCAAGGGTTTTTCATTAGAAAAATACTTAATGCAACTGTTTGAGCTAATTAACTGCTTTTGTCTCAAATTAAAAATACAGGAGACAGAGAGAGACCGAGAGAGAGAGAGAGACCGAGAGAGAGAGAGAGACCGAGAGAGAGAGAGACCGAGAGAGAGAGAGACCGAGAGAGAGAGAGACCGAGAGAGAGAGAGACCGAGAGAGAGAGAGACCGAGAGAGAGAGAGACCGAGAGAGAGAGAGACCGAGAGAGAGAGAGACCGAGAGAGAGAGAGACCGAGAGAGAGAGAGACCGAGAGAGAGAGAGACCGAGAGACCGAGAGAGAGAGAGAGACCGAGAGAGAGAGAGAGACCGAGAGAGAGAGAGAGACCGAGAGAGAGAGAGAGACCGAGAGAGAGAGAGACCAAGAGAGAGAGACCGAGAGAGAGAGACCGAGAGAGAGAGACAGAGAGAGAGAGAGAGACCGAGAGAGAGAGAGAGACCGAGAGAGAGAGAGACCGAGAGACAGAGAGATAGACCGAGAGACAGAGAGATAGACCGAGAGACAGAGAGATAGACCGAGAGACAGAGAGATAGACCGAGAGACAGAGAGATAGACCGAGAGACAGAGAGATAGACAGAGAGCGACAGACAGAGAGAGAGAGAGTGAAAGAGAGAGAAAAAGAGAGGGGAAAAAAGAGAAACTGAAAGAGAGAGGGAGAAAAGAGAGAGAGTGGGAGAAAAGAGAGAGAAAGAGAGTGTAAGAGTGAAAGATGTTTCAAGGATAGCATAACAGGGGCACCAGTACTTGTGTGATTTCTGCATTTTAAAAACCTTCCCAGCTGCCAATTGTGCAAACACTCAAGCAGCTATCTTAAATGGTAAAAAATGGTAAAAAATGGGATAATGGCTGACATGTTGTTTTTTTTTTAGAGCAGTGATAGCCACACCAACACATGTACAACAAATATACAAGAAAACATATATTAGCACACTATTAAAAATAGGAGGCGACCCTCAGAAGTGTACATTGTTTTCCCATTCTAGAGTAGCAAATAATAGTGCCTTAGTCTAGATATGCATGTCAAACAGTCAAAGCCACATCACATACCACAGTCATTAACAGTCTTAAATGAGACTGCTGGTGTAGCATAAAAAATTACCTGACAGGACCTTGCACCCGGAAACATTGTTTCACAGTGCAATGGGGCTACATCAGCAAGAAAGAGAACTACAATTTCATCAACAGAGAGACACACTAGCTAACTAGAAACTACACAAAGTCGCTTCTCAAAGGCTGAATTACCTGGTGAATGTCCCTTTCCAGAATCTTACTTGCTCAGCTGCTGGTGCTGTCTTTTTCTTTCCCTCCATCAGTCTTTTTACTGTTTGCGCACACTTCCTTGTGAGGGAAATGGAATTTGGCGGGCTGAGTTATTACTTTGATGCTCCGCCTTCATAGTTTGTGTGTGGACCTGCCGCTCTCTACAGACCATACGAGTCCCTTAATAACAGTATGCGATGTTTGCAGCGTTATGGCTCACATGCCAACAGACTGCCCTCTGGGTGCCAGCTGTGGCATGTGTGCCATAGGGTTGCCATTGCTGACATAGGAAATGGGCTTTTTCTTTTTCTTTCTTAAGATATGGTGAGTCCACAATGTCATCAATTACTAGTGGGAATATCACTCCTGGCCAGCAGGATGAAGCAAAGTGTCACTCCCCTACCCATAAACCCAGTCATTCCCTTTGCCTCTGTCAAAGGAGGAGGTGAAGTTTTGGTGTCTAAAGAAAATTGGATTTCTTTCGCTACTAGCAAGATTTTGGGTATAGCTGCAGTCCACATCAATCTCTTCAGTAGAGTAGTGGTGGCTTTAAAGCAGTTAGGAACTTGTAGGTGGCCCTTGCTGCGTCCTTTCACGCTTTGTTAGCTGTCCTCCTGCCGGACGGCTAAGAGTGCAGGTAAGTGCCATTTGTTATCTGGGGCTGGGAGGCTGGCACTGAAAGGGTTAAGTTACAACTCTCTGCATATTTTTATGGGACTAGAATCCTGGGGACAGAATTAATTTTTAGACAGTGGGCAGGCACTTTTGGTATGTGAGGCAGAGAGTGGGGTTAATCTTCTTTATGAAGTAGAAGTTAACTTTTTATCGGTGACTCATAAGTTTGTGTGTGCTTATTACTTTGTGTGTAAGCTTCTGGCGCTTCCTTACAAAGGAAAGACCTTGTTCGGACCCAGTCTGGCTGAAATTATCTCTGACATTACTGGTGGAAAAGGGTCTTTTCTACCACAAGACAAGAAGAATAGACCTAAAGGACGTCAAAGTAATTTTCATTACTTTTGTTACTTCAAAGGAAAGTCTTCCTCTCCCTCTTCCAAGCAGGAGCAGTCCAGGTCTTATTGGAAGCCCAATCAGTCTTTGAACAAGGGGAAGCAATCAAATAAACCAACAGCTGAATCTAAATCAGCATGAAGAGTTTGCCCCCGGTCCGGGACCGGATCCAGTGGGTAGCAGACTTTCTCAGTTTTATCAAGCTTTGGTACGAGATGTCCCAGATCCTTTGACTGTGGACATGGTGTCTCAGGGTTACAAAATAGAATTCAAGACCTTTCCTCCCAGGGGCAGGTTTTTCCTCTCAAGATTATCTGCAGACCAGATAAAAAGAGAGGCATTCTTGAATTGCGTTTGGGACCTTTCTTCCCTGGGGAGTGATAGTTCCAGTTCCCTTAAGGGAACAGGGCCTGGTATTCTATTCAAATCTGTTTGTGGTTCCCAAAAAGAGGGAACTTTTTGTTCTATACTTATAGTGTCTAAACAAGTTTTTCTCAGGGTACCATCCTTCAAAATGGAAACCATTTGGTCTCTTCTTCCCTTGGTACAAGAGAGTCAGTTCATAGCGACCATAGACCTGAAAGATGTGTATCTTCATGTTCCCATCCACAGGGATTATCTCAAGTTCCTGAGATTTGCCTTTCTAGACAAACACTTTGTTTGTGGCTTTTCCATTTGGCCTTGCCTCAGCTCACAGAATTTTCTCGAAGGTTCTGGGGGCTCTCTTGGCAGTGATCAGGGCTCAGGGAATTGCAGTGGCACCCTACCTGGATGACATATTGGTTCAGGCGCCATCTTTTCAACAAGCAAACTCTCATACAGAGACCTTGTTGTTGTCTTTTCTACGTTCCCACAGATGGAAAGATAATCTGGAAAAGAGTTCCCTTGATCCAGCTACAAGGGTGGTTTTCTTAGGGACCGTAATAGATTCGCTATCTATGAATTTGTTTCTGACAGAGGTCAGAAAATCCAAAATTCTTTCCTCTTACCTCTCTCTCTTGCAGTCTACTGTTCGGCCATCAGTGGCTCAGTGTATGGAGGTAATTGGTCTGATGGTCGCTTCCATGGACATTATTCCCTTTGCTCAATTCTATTTGAGAGCTCTGCAGTTGTGCATGCTCAGCCAATGGAACGTGGGACCATTCGTATCTGTCTCAAAGGATAGATCTAGATCGGACGACAAGGGACTCTTTTCTTTCTCAGGAGCATCTGTCTCATGGCACTTGCTTCCGGAGGCCTTCCTGGGTAATTGTTACCACGGACGTCAGCCTGCTGAGCTGGGGAGCTATCTGAGACACGTTAAATGCGCAGGGACTATGGACTAGGGAGGAGTCTGCTCTCCCCATAAATACCATAAGTGTTACACAACTTCGATGTTGTGCGTGCTCTAAAATTCTACCTGCAGGCGTCTAAGGATTTTCACCAGTCCTCTGCCCTGTTTGTTTGTTTCTCTGGAAAGTGTAAGGGTTAGAAAGCTACTGCTACTTCTCTTTTTCTCTGGTTGAGAAGTATAATTCATTTTGCTTATGAGACTGCTGGTCAGCAGTCTCCTCAGAGAATTACGGCTCATTCCACGAGGGCTGTCTCCTCTTCTTTGGCTTTCAAAAATGAAGCTTCCTGTGGAACAGATTTGCAAGCTGCAACTTGGTTTTCTCTGCATACTTTTTCCAAATTTTGATATTTTGCCTCGGCTGAGGCTTCTTTTGGGAGAAAGGTTCTTCAAGCGGTGGTGCCTTCTGTTTAGTTCTGCCTGTCTTGTTCTCCCTCCCTAGTCATCTGTGTCCTCTAGCTTGGGTATTGGTTCCCACTATTAATTTATGACGTCGGGACTCACCATATCTTAGGAAAGAAAACAAAATGTATGCTTATCTGATGATAAATGTATTTATTTCCGTATATGGCGAGTCCACGACCCCACCCTTTTTTCTTTAAGCCAGTTATTTTTTACTAAACCTCAGGCACCTCTACACCTTTGTGTTATTCCTTTTTCCATTTCCTTTTCGGTCGAATGACTGGGGTTTATGGGTAGGGGAGTGACACTTAACAGCTTTGCTGTGGTGCTCTTTGCCTCCTCCTGCTGGCCAGGAGTGATACTCCCAATAGTAATTGATGACGTTGTGGACTCCCCATATCCGGAAATAAATAAATTTATCAGGTAAGCATAAATTTTATTTTTGTTTCTTTTTCCATCAAAATCTATGTTCAGCAATATAATAATAGTATATTACTTTTAAACAATAGTAAAAGCCTGTATTTTGATAGGCGTCAAAATTAAAGGGCCATTGTAGTGTTAAAATGACTTGCTCTAAATCTTAGAGCATGTAACTTTAACACTAGCGCCACTGTAATGCTGTGTGTTTAACGCCTGCAAAGGGATTTAATCACATAGTTAAAGACCTGCTTGGGAGCCGCAAAGCACTGTGGGTCCTGAGCAGAAACTGCCGCTAATCCATTCGCACGTCTCAGCTCTTACAGATTTTTACACTGGTTTTCAATCCTGTCCTCAGGCCTCCCTAACAGGCAAGATTTTCAAGATTACTTTGAACTGGAGCACAGGTGAAGTAATCAGCTGATTAGTGAACATGGGTATTTTACCTGCTCTCGTCCAAGGTAATCCTGAAAATCTTGTCTGTTGGGGAGGCTTAAGGACAGGTTTGAAAACCAGTGGATTATAGCATGTAATCTTAACACAACAATGGCCCTTTAAAAAGTGTTTTTTTTTTACTTTTCCGTTTATGCTACACAAAATTTCTCCACTTTTCTATGTATTTTTGGGTATCAAATGTGCTTCTTTAGAGGATTTTAAAGTGTGAACTATGCTCTTTATCAGTATTTTAAGCAAAACGATAGAAAAACATTGATTATTTTCCCACTTCCTCTGGCAGAAAAAACATGTTCCAATTTGTCAGAAGTCACTCGTTAAGAAAAGGAAAGCCTTTGACTCAAGTAGGCAGAGAGCTGAGGGAACAGAAATCTCTACAATAAAACCAGTTAAACCTCGGGTGAGTAATAACGTTCTCTAACAAATGGAAATTAAATGATAGATATGTATGTTACTGTGTATTTACTTATGATTGCTATTTACAGGGAGTTGCATAGGATTTTTATTTGAAGTGTAATGCTAAGAATACTAACATTTGTAATGTTTTAAAACTTTTCTCTTAGACTTTCAATCTACTTATTTGTGTAGCTGCATTTAAGAAATATTGAGCTGTGTGTTTAATTTTAGAACAGATTGACCAGGGAAATTAAAGTTAAAGGGACAGTATACTGCAAAATTGTAAAATGTATGAGAAATTGCAGTGTCAGTTTTACGGAGTTTAATAAAATGGGTTGAGCTTTTAGGTAAACTCAGATCTCTTTAACCCTTTCTGGTAAATTTTGAATACGTGCGGCAGCAGATCTTAATTAATTTTAGGGAAAAAAAACATACTTGTATGTTTATTTTCCTACCTATTATTATTTTTTTTTTTTTTGTCATGTCGGAATACATCCGACATAGAACCACAATCGGTAAAACCCTTTGTTGGATCTATTCCGACATAGGACCGGAAAGGGTTAATGTATCACTTTGTGTGCACACACATGCTTCCTTAATTTATATCTTATATATGTCTGTAAAGCAAAGCTCAGTGCTTAGAGAGAACAATGGAACATTTATTTTTTAATTACATATTTCTGCTACACTCCACTGTAAGGGTAATTTCTTCTGTTGGCTGTGTTTACATAGCTTGTCAATAGCCTATACTTATGTATAGAAACTTTCAGTATAGGTAGGGATACCACAGGCTAAATCAGCTATTTCATTTGCCAAAATAAGAGTAAATTAGCTTTTTGTAAACAATTTAATACACTCCAGCGGGTAAAATTGATCAATAGAAACAATTAAAGGGGAGAAACAATTAGTGTAAACTGTCTCTTTAAAATTCTTTGAGCATGCATCCCCAGTCTCCAGGTAAGAAGTATTTGCAAAGGGAAATTACAGGAATAATAAATAAGGAATGTGCGCTGCATTTTATACTGTCCTTAAATTATTTTGTGGGATTTAGGATTGCGATTAATGTTCCTTTAACACATTCATTTTCCCTGATTTCTTTTAGCCAGAACCTCCAAAGAAACAGTCTAATTGGCGCAGAAAGCATGAAGACTTCATAGCTACTATTAGAGCAGCTAAAGGCCTCACTCAGATTATGAAAGAGGGTGGAGAGCTTCCACCTCCCCCTCCACCTTCATATGATCCTGGTAAGTTAACTTTTAAAT